>NC_133325.1:164122901-164422901 GCF_042186555.1 Aquarana catesbeiana | reverse complement strand
CCAGTCAGTCCTATCCCCCCACAGTAAGAAACACTCACAAGGGAACACATTTAACCCCATTGATCGCCCCCAAGTGTTAACCCCTTTCCTACCAGTGACATTTACACAATAATCCCAAAAATGTGTCAAAAGTGTCCGCTCTGTCCACCGCAATGTCGCAGTACCGTTAAAAATCACAGATCAGCGCCATTACTAGTAAAGAAAAAAAAATTGCCATAAAAATGCCATAAATCTTTCCCATAGTTTGTAGATGCTATAACATTTGCCTAAACTGATGAAGAAATTTGTTTTTTAAAACCATTTTTGGGGATAATTATTATAGCAAAAAGTAAAAAATATTGTTTTTTTTTTTCAAAATTGCCACTCTTTTTTTGTTTATAGCACAAAAAAAAAAATAGAAACCGCAGAGGTGATCAAATACCACCAAAAGAAAGCTCTATTTGTGGGAAAAAAAGGATGTCAATTTTGAATGGGTACAGTGTCGCACGACCGCGCAATTGCCAGTTAAAGTGACGCAGAGGCGTCCCTTCTCCGGCTCCCCCCCCCTTCCTCTTCCCTTCCAGTCCCATCCTTCTCCCCCACCCCCCATCACCAAGACCTCCTCAACTAGTACTACTGGAACCTAATATCTCTGATCTCATCTCCTAATGTGATGTAACTCAACATCTATGTATTTTTCTATCCTGTTTCAAGATGTCACTCATTCGTCCGGTGACAATTCATGTAACAGTACTTCCTTGTACAACTGTGTATTTGCATCGCTTGTATTGTAAAAATTGAATAAACATTTCTTTTCTTGTTTAAAAAAAAAAAAAAAAGTGACGCAGTGGCATTTCGCAAAAAACGGCCTGGTCATTAAGCAGGAAAATCTGCCAGTCTGTAAGTGGTTAAAGGATAAGTTCACCTTTTAACAAAAAATTACAAATGCACAATGGAAAGCATTGCACCAATGATCTGCAGATTGCTGATGCCATGCAGGTTACCTGCAGAATGTTTCACACTGACAAGAAGAATCAATGATCTACCAGAGTGCTCAACAGCGCCGTGGTAGTTCATTGAGAACTAGAAGCTGACATCTGAAAAGACTGTCAGTAGTTGTAGTCCATTCATTCACGGAACACTGGGGGATTGGGGGGTTGCGTGGGAAGTACAGTTGTAACATGTTACATGTTACACCCTGAATATGTGTGTAACATTTAACGTTACAAAAGGTGAATTTATCCTTTAAGCTATTCTAAACCTTGGTTAGTTATCTAGTCAATGCCTTACCTGCCCTAACCCAGCCATAGACACTGTGCAATTCATAAATGTCAGCAATTAAAGGGAAGACTTGACAGTCAGGGCACCTTGTCGTGGATATTCCACTATACTCTTGCGCTATTAAGCGCCCTTTCAGCCTTTTGGTATAATTCATGCTTAAATAACCCATGTCTCCCCTTTTCCCCAGTGAACAGCCATAATCACCATCTCAGCTCCATCGTTCTTCCATCTGCCTCGCAGGGCAGAGGCTCTCTGCTTTTTATTCACACACAAACAGGAAGCCACAAACAGGATGTGACCTCACAAGTGTCCTTATTCTGCATTGTTCAGAGAACAATGCATACCCAGACTATACTACTGTCTCTGGGGACGGGAGATTATCTGCAGGTGTATGCTCATGGCACCACAAATATGTTGATCAGGCATACAGGGGTGACATGAGGGCACATCCGCTAAACCGATAATGTGTCTGCAGAGAGAACACGCCCCCCCAGACGATCGTTCTGTGCATCGCACAGGGGCCGTTCACTGGATAACACATCCCCACTCCACAAACACTTCTCTACATCCCCAAGGAGCTTTCCACTACCAAACGGATCTCAACCAGCGTCAGTCTGCCCCAGTCAGTTCTTTAGAGCGGGCTGCGGGAATACTAACACTGGGAGACACTTTGACAATACATGTTAAAATACATCTTCATAAAATTTCCACAACAACCTGCATTCCATTTAAACTGAATTGTATACATTCTTTTTTGAACAGAATATCTGTTTGCATGTACTAGAACCTAAGACCAGTGACCATGAATATTGCTTTAGGCTTATTTAACTAGAATAATTGAAAGCAGTGGTAAGTCAAACCCCAGGTGGCTTTGAGGGCTAGCTTCTTAGTATTCAGGGTCTGGTCCTTGGTGTATGGTGAGGCAAAAGATACATTTGGCAGCAGTCTTTTTACCTTTTATTGCTGAACTCACAAAAGGAGAGAGGATTTGGGGATGCAGGATACCAGAAAATAGCACACAAGAAAGCTATACTATATTAGCAGGCCCCTTAAAAGCAGTCTTTTTTTTTAATGTTGGAAGTAGAGGAACAACCAGATAAATCGATGATCCTGTAGGAGCAGTCACAGGTTTTGTTCCCTTTTGGAAGCAGTCAAAAATACCTTGATATGGCAGCCATGTATTCTTATTATAAAGTTCAGATGGTACCTACTACCAAGCCACTCAAAAGCAAGAACATTCTTTGTGAGCCCCAATTTCTTCAGGAAAATGTTCCAGCTTTAGGTCAAACTCTTAGGCCATCAGCACATGCCTCAGCCTGATTCAAGGTCCTGGCAGCAATCCTTTACACAGCCATCCTACCAGGTAGACGCCCCAGGGGCGTTCTGAAAAATGCTCCCAAACATTTATCATCACCCAAATCATACCTCTGAATGCAACACCTCTTAGATTGGCTGGATCAGATAAATATTCATAACCAAGAGAATTGACCCTACTGCATTGCTTAGTGGAAACTACTTCCGAAAACAAGCAATAAAAAAAATCAACCCCACCAGGCTTAAGCCTACTACGCACAATCAGAAAATTGTATGAAAAATACAGCTTTCAAAGCGATCGTACGATAATCTGATCGTTGGTACACAGATTTCAGGGCCGATCATGACAGTTCATCCAAAATTATCTGAAGGGATAAACACAACATTTTTTTTTTTGTACAATACCAGATCATATGAAGTTGTATTCTTTCATACATGCATTTTTGGAAATTGAGTAACATATTAATTTTCGATATGGAGACTAGTATGATATTCTCACCATGTGCATGACCCTTTAGGAAAGACCCATAGCACTCAGAAAAAGTAAATAGCAGCAATAACACACACTAAATTTAGATATAGCTGCTTAGGGAAGGGTCCCTACTTATCTGATTTACCCAGATGCAGATAATGGAAAGTAAACAAAAGCTGAAATACATGCTATGGGCATTTTTTTCTCTGTTGCTCTTTTCAAACCTCATGTGCTGCACAATGTTTGCTTGTTCAGATTAGTTAGTTTAGTGCTTTCACACAATCTTTTTGTTATTTTTTTTGGTAGAGTGGGGAAGGGTTAACAGTTGTGTTTTTATTGCTGTCTGTGTCCATGTTGGTGAGATTTACCCCTCTATTTATACTGGTGACCATTTTTACTGAGACGAAAAGTGGGGAAAGTTGAAAAAGTGCTGTCAAGAGAACAAGATGTAAGAGAAAATATTCTCTTGGGCAAACCTGTTTTGGTGACAACTGTCTAAGAGGGGGATTTCCACTCACATTTGGAGATCTTTTCTAATGCTAGTCATATACCAGTCGAAAAATCGCTCAAACACATTTTAAAAACAGAACAAACGATATTGCCATTGTGTAATGACTGAATTGCGAATGATAAATCGCTCAGTGGACATAAACAAATCAGTTTCTTGTTTGTTTTTTTGCTTCTGGGTCACATGTACAGTTCAATTTCTAACGGTCAAGAAACACATTAACCTTTCAATGTATCATCCGTTCAGCAGACGTTTTGCAAACTTTTCCTATTACATTGTAATATAAAATGAATGCCACATGTCACTTGCCACTGTCATCTGCCACCAGATGCAGCTTGTCACTTGCCACGTGGGTTGCTACCAGATGCAGATTGTCACTTGCCACCAGATGCAACTTGTTACTGGCCACATCGCCTGCCACCAGATGCGGATTGTCATTTGTCACGTCACCTGCCTTCAGATGTAGCTTGCCACTTGCCACGTCGCCAGTCAGCAGATCCGGATTGTCACTTGTCACATCACCTGCCTTCAGATGCAGCTTTTCACTTGCCATGTCACCTGCCTTCAGATGCAGATTGTCACTTGCCACGTCACCTTCCACCAGATGCAGCTTGTCACTTGTCAGGTCACCTGCCGCCAGATGCAGATTGTCACTTGCCACATTGCCTGCCACAAGATGCGGATTGTCACTTGCATCGTCACTTGTCACATGATGCAGATTGTCACATGTCATGTTACCTGCCACCAGATGTCACTTGCCAGTGGCTGTGTCGCCTGCCACCCGATACGGATTGTCACTTGCCAGTGACTATGTCCCGGAGTGAGGGTGGGCAGTGAGAGATGATATAATCTCTCTGTTGCCCGTGGCTGCACAGTGAGGGCGGAGCTGTGGTGATGTAGGACGGGCAGTGAGAGATGATGTCATCTCTGCTCGCCTGCCAGCCCACTCACTGGCCTGCCTGCCCGCTCGTTGACCCACCCACTCACCTGCTGGCCACTCACTGGCCTGCCAGCCGGCACGCCGCACTCACAGCAGAGAGGCCACGGCCCAGTACCAGCCCGTGGTCTGGTGGTTGGGGACCCCTGCTCTATAGGAAGGTCCAGAGCCACCTCTAATTTTTTAGGAGACTGAGGTCTTTTAACACCTGCCAGACAATTCTGAAGATGTTTTATGAGTCTGTGGTGCCCAGCACTCTCCCATATGCAGTGGCATGCTGGGGAAGCAGGCTTAGTGCGGCTGACACCAACAGACTCAACAAACGTACTGGCAAGGCCAGTGATGTTGTTGGATTGGAGTTGGAGTCTTTAACATCATTGTTGGAGAGAAGAATGTTGTTCAAGGCACATTCAGTTTTGGACAACTCCTCCCACCCACTCCGCAATAGGCTGGTCAGTCTGCAAAGTACCATCAGTGACAAATTGTTACAACCATGATGCACCACAGAGCGACACGGGAAATCATTTTTGCCTGTGGCCATCAAGTTATACAATTTGTCTCTGTGAGGGCTGGAGGTGAAGATTTAATTATGGTTCATGATCAGGATTTTACCATATATACGCGAGTATACTAATTTACCACAAAAAAATGGGAAAAGCTTATTGACCCGAGTATAAGATGAGGGTGAGAAATGCAGCAGCTACTGTAAGTGGAAAAAGAGGGTCAACAATGCCCATCTGCAGCTGTATACCTCCCTGTGTCCTGTGCATGTGTCATGTGTCCTGTGCATATGTGCATGTGTCATGTGTCATGTACCTGTGTCCTGTGTATATGTGCATGTGTATATGTGTCATGTGTCCTGTGTATATGTGCATGTGTCATGTGTCCTGTGTATATGTGCATGTGTCATGTGTCCTGTGTATATGTGCATGTGTCATGTACCTGTGTCCTGTGTATATGTGCATGTGTCATGTGTATATGTGCATGTGTCCTGTACCTGTGTATATGTGCATGTGTCATGTGTATATGTACCTGTGTCCTGTGTATGTGTCCTGTGTATGTGTGCATGTTTCATGTGTATATGTACCTGTGTCCTGTGTATGTGTCCTGTGTATGTGTGCATGTGTCTGTGTGCATGTGTCTGTGTGCATCCTACCTATGTCCTGTGCATGGCTCTGTGTGCTGCTCTGCACCGATCAGCGTGTGCTATTACTATTTGGCGGCCATTCACTGTTCAAAAGCCGCGCCTCCTCCTCGTCCACGATAGGCAGAAAACTCCATTTCCCAGCAGTCAGCGGTCAGCCTATCACGGACATTCTCTCATCCTCATACCACAGGCGAAGATGAGAGAATGTCCGTGATAGGCTGTACACTGACTGCCTATCACAGACGAGGAGGAGGCGCGGCTTTTGAACAGTAATTGGCCGCCGAATAGTAATAGCACACGCTGGCCATCGTCTGCCTGCATGACACGCTGATCATGTAGGCAGACAGTGTTGACTCGAGTATAATTCGAGGGGGGCACTTTCAGCCCAAAAAAAAGGGCTGAAAAATTTGACTTATACTCAAGTATATACGGTATGTACTTTTTATAGTATGTTGATATTATGGTAAATATTATTTGGAGTAATGTTAGAGAAATTGGTGTATTAATTGCACTTTGGTAGTTTGATTTTCTGTTATTTTTAATCTGTTAATTATTCTATGTTGTATTTGAATTGCATGGATGGTTTATTAGAGTGTAGTTTTAATTTGTTTTATTTGGTGCTAATGGCTGTTATTGGATTAACAATTTCCCCTTGGGATTAATAAAGTATTTTTGATAATTAAATTCTGATATCACCTTGGATAACAGTGGATTAAAGTGTTTGTAAGCCTCAGGCATGAAATATAAACAAAGCATATACCTGCATACAGTGTCTTTGTCTATATTCAAAGCACCAAGTGTGATTTCTATCTGCTGCCTCATTCCTTTGTTATCTGCATGAGTCACTAGCGACAGGTTCTCCAGACACCAACAGATAAAAAGGTGACAGGGCAGGAGAGCTCCAGCACACAGCCTGTGACTGATATGCTCAGCTGTGCATATTCTCTGTGTACTGTGAGGAGGGGGGGTGTCCCTTCCCTCCAATCAGGGCTCAGAGCTGTCCTCACTGAGATCTGCACTGTGAGATTTCAGATCCCCGCCCTTGGCTTTTCAGGGCTGAGAGATTCTGTGTATATTCTGGACTTTGAACAGCTGTGGATAAGAGATAGCTGAAGATAAACAGGTACAACTTACAACATATGTAGGAGGATATGTTTTATCTCTGTATATCACTTCACTGGATTTTCAACCACTTTAATTATAACTGATCTCTTTAGTTGGAGCTCAGTATATGTTTATTGTGGGGTTCATCTACATTTTTACACCGATCTGTTTTCATTTTAGATGCCCAGTCAGGTTCAGGGAATGTTTCTATTTATTTTGTATTTCTTTCATAAGGTATTACAACTTTACAGAACCCAATGTAAAATGAGCCCTTTGGCAAACAAGGCCTTGTGTTTTGTTTCTTGTTTTTCTTTCCCCTTTTCTTGCAAGTTAGTAGAATGATTACGAGATCCTCATTCTTGTGTCAAATTTAAGTACTTCAAGGCCCTAAATATCTGTCTACATATTAAAATCTTTAAGCAATAAAGAAAATAAGGAAGCAACTTTCTGTTTCTGAAAAAAAAAAAACATTAAACATTAATGGTTTTGAGCTATATCTCTGTCCATCCCTGGAGCTGTTCAACACTAGATATAAAAGGATCCATAAATGGAACAAATGCAATAACATCCTAAAAACAAAACAGATAACGTAACACAGTCACCATATGGAAAATGATTCTATTACCCACAAGCACTACTCACCATCTGGCACACTGTAGCTAAACTCTGTTCAAAACAAGGGGAAAAATCATTTTGTATCTCACTCTGTGCAGGATAATGAGGTATAAATCCAATCCTTAATTATTACAGTGTGATATATATACAGTATATACAATATCTATCTATCTATCTATCTATCTATCTATCTATCTATCTATCTATCTATCTATCTATCTATCTACAGTATATCTATATATACACATACAGTATATATATATATATATATATATATATATATATATATACAGTATATATATATATATATATATATATATATATATATATATATATATACAGTGAGGCAAAAAAGTATTTGATCCCCTGCTGATTTTGTAAGTTTGCCCACTGACAAAGAAATGATCAGGGTACTAGGTGTAATCCTAGACTCTGACCTGTCTTTTCAGCCCCAAATCCAATTGCTGTCGAAAGCTTGTAGACTTCACCTCTGTAACATCTCTAAAAATTGCCCCTTTTTAACAAATGAAACCACCAAGCTCCTCATTCACTCCCTTGTTATCTCTCGCCTTGACTATTACAACTCCCTTCTAATTGGTCTACCTCCCCATAGGCTATCCCCTCTTCAGTCTATCATAAATGCTGCTGCCAGACTTATCCACCTTGCCAACCGCTTGGAGTCTGCTACCCCTCTCCATCAATCCCTGCACTGGCTCCAGATCGCCCAGCGTAATAAAGAGGTTGTAAATCCTCATGGTTTTTCACCTCAATGCATTCACATGTGCTGCATCTGGTGGCAGGTGACAGGCTGCATCTGGTGGCAGGCAATGTGGCAAGTGACAAGCTGCATCTGGTGGCAGGCGACGTGGCAAGTAACAATCCGCATCTGGTGGCAGGTGACGTGGCACGTGACAAGCTGTATACGGTGGCAGGTGATGTGGCAAGTGACACACTGCATCTGATGGCAGGTGACATGGCAAGTGACAATCCGCATCTGGTGGCAGGTGAAGTGGCAAGTGACAATCCGCATCTGGTGCTAGGCGACGTGCCAAGTGACAAGCTGCATATGGTGGCAGGTGACGTGGCAAGTGACAAGCTGCATCTGGTGCTAGGTGATGTGGCAAGTGACAGTCCACATCTAGTGGCAGGCGACGTGGCAAGTGACAAGCCGCATCGGGTGGCAATTGATGTGACAAGCTGCATATGGTGGCAGGTGACATGGGAAGTGACAAGCTGCATCTGGTGTCAGGTGATGTGGCAAGTGACAAGCTGCATATGGTGGCAGGTGACATGGGAAGTGACAAGCTGCATCTGGTGTCAGGTGATGTGGCAAGTGACAAGCTGCATCTGGTGGCAGGTGACGCGGCAATTTACAATCCACATCTGGTGGCAATTGACGTGACAAGCTGCATATGGTGGCAGGTGATGTGGCAAGTGACAAGCTGCATCTGGTGGCAGGTGAGGTGGCAAGTGACAATCCACATCTGGTGGCAATTGACATGACAAGCTGCATATGGTGGCAGGTGACATGGCAAGTGACAAGTTGCATCTGGTGGCAAGTGACAAGCTGCATCTGGTGGCAGGTGACGTGGCAAGTGACAAACTGTATCTGGTGGCAGGCGACATGGCAATTGACAAGCTGCATCTGGTGGCAAGTGATAAGCTGCATCTGAAAGCAGGTGACGTGGCAAGTGACAAGCTGCATATGGTGGCAGGTGATGTGGCAAGTGACAAGCTGAATCTGGTGGTAGGCGACAGTGGCAAGTGACACGCTCAGGGCTCCCACTGATCCTGCATAATGGTGAGCTGAACTATTTAATTTTATATTACAATGTAATAATATAAATAATGTGCTTTAATCATCCTGACACCATACCAACCATGACGATTGAAACGCCAACACCAGCCATTGCCCTAACAAATTGCCTACGAAAACCCACATCGACACCCCCAGGGCCTTGGCATAATTCACTTCCACACAGCTGGTCTGCAGTGCCAAAAAGGTTGGGGACTGCTGTTCTAGGTAACAGGCCTCAAGCCAGGAATATGTGTGAGGTGGGCCATGGGCCAGGAGAGGGAGTGACACAAGGTGGTGGAGCTTCTCAAAAAAGGCAGGTACATGACTAAACTATCCCATCTGGAGAAGAAGCGGGGCAGTACCTGGGTCAGCTTGGAACTAACCACTGTCCCACCTAGCTCCCTTACATACTAACTTTCATGAATTAGGTGCTGTCCTTTATAATGGGTCAATACTGTCACAAACGCTTGTGTTGTTTAAAATTCACAGTATGCATTGCAATAATGCATAGTGTGAATGAACCCTGTTCACACTGAGGGTATTTGGTCAATTCACATTATAGGATCAATTCCCTAAGCTAAAGTTGGCCATACACTGATCAAAATTTGGCCACTCTAATGCCCTGTACACATGATAGGATTTTCCGACAGAAAATATTCTATGGGAGCTCGTTGTCGGAAATTCCGACCGTGTGTAGGCTCCATTGGACATTTTCCATTGGAATTTCTGACACACAAAATTTGAGATCTGGATCTCAAATTTTCCGACAACAAAATCTGTCGTAAATTTCGATCATTTGTTCACAATTCCGACGCACAAAGTTCCACACATGCTCAGAATCAAGCAGAAGAGCCACACTGGCTATTGAACTTAATTTTTCTCGGCTCGTCGTACGTGTTGTACGTCACCGCGTTCTTGGCGTTCGGAATTTCCGACAAGGTTTGTGTGACCGTGTGTATGCAAGACAAGTTTGAGCCAACATTCATCAGAAAAAAAAACATGGATTTTGTTGTCGGAAAATCCTATCGTCTGTACAGGGCATTACTCAATGGAAGTTGCCTGTTTAATCCACTTCTGTCAGAGGCATGTTGAAAAATTTTCCATCATTCAGCGTTCAGCTGCTAATCAGTGCATTCTGACAATATCTTCATGGAGGAATTGCTCCATTCACTTAGTTGTATAAATAGAAGAAACATTTTTTTTTTTTTTTTTTTTTTTTAGCCTATTGGATGAGCAAAAAAAAAAAAAAAAATCACAGTGAATGGCCAGACTTATACATCAGAATGAGGATCTTCATTTACAAAAAAAAAGTGACAGTTGATTTCAGCTGAGTACAATGAAATTTGAAATTACAATCCCATGACTAAGAATAAAGATCCCTGTACTTGTGCTACAACTTTGTGAATTGAGCCTTATACTGTATGTTACATTAACGCTCTGTGCACAATAAATGGTGCCACAACCTAGTTCATGCATTAACTTACATTGCAGCAACTAAATATTACTGCAATGCAAAAGTGTGAATGGGTCAGCTGGGATCAAGAGAAATACAACCTTTGCAAATCTACTTTTAAGAGTGCTAGTTGCCTAGATGTCTCTTTATTCAATACATTTTGGAGTCACTACCTCAGAAGTATAGAAATTGAAAAAATTGAGTTGTTTATGATATGCATCATTTTTCCATACAAGTGTTTCAAAAAGTATTAAATCCAGCAATAACAGCCTCTATATGCTCTAAGAACATGAAACCTTTAAAAGACCCAAGGCTTTCTCCACCCTGGTAAGATCAACCATCAAAACAACCCAAGAACATGCTGCTAAGCTAAATGCATTTCACCCATATTGGCCCAAAGTTTTGCATGTGCATTTTTCTGTTCCTATAGTAGGGACACTAGACTGTAAACTTGAGAGGTAGCGATGTTAATGATCTATGAACTCTGAAATGTGCTGTAGAATTTGTTTGCTGCTACATAAAAAAAATTGCATGCTCCCTTACCACTGATGCCGCGTACACACGATCGGACTTTACGGCATACTTGGTCTGGCGTACCGGATTTCGTCGGACAATTCGATCGTGTGTGGGCTCCAGCGGACTTTGTTTTCTCAAAAGTTTGACGGACTTAGATTTGAAAAATGTTTCAAATCTATCCGACGGACTCGAGTCCGGTTGAAAAGTCCGCTCGTCTGTATGCTAGTCCGATTGACAAAAACCGACGCTAGGGCAGCTATTGGCTACTGGCTATGAACTTCCTTGTTTCAGTCCGGTCGTACGTCATCACGTATGAATCCATCGGACTTTGGTTGATCGTGTGTAGGCAAGTCCGTTCATTCGGAAAGTCCGTCGTAAAGTCCAGTCGTGTGTACACGGATGTATGCACCCTGTTTAGTGATTTTATTTCGATGATTCCCTCCACTACATACACAGAGTTACCTTACCACTATTATGTATGTATTATGTTTAGTTATATTTTTTGGGGGTTTCCCTCTCATGCAGGTACAGTTACCTGAGTAAGTACAGTCTACGCTGCAAGTTAGAAAAGAACAGTCGATTTACAGTAGCAGATAGAGTTAATGGACTGGCCTGCCACAACTCCAAGCACCAAGCTTGACAATTCAATCAATGAGTGACAAGAGGATTCAGTCCATGCCTAAGACAACAGCTTGTGCAACTGTCGGCTGGGGCTATGGTCGAAGGAATAATATTGATTTTCTTTCCTGTACACAACAGTCATGGTGGAAATGAGTTAGAGGGAGAGGAGGACAGTAGAAGGTCTGTCAGTGTGAAAAGGAAGATATAGACATTTAAAAGCAGTAAAGTAAAAGGAGAGATGACTTTGGATAAGTGATAGGTCATGGACTGACAAACATTTGGTAAATTGATAGAAGGCAGTAGGCATATGTTCCTACAGTGTATAACTCTCCATAGTGTTGACAGTGATCTGTCTAGAACTGTAATATAGACTGATATGCAGTGTCCAAAATCCAGAACAATTTGCAATGCCTCATAAACTACAACAACCAGGACTGTAACTACAGTTACCTCGCTTTTATAAGCCACCAATTTAGAATTGAATAGATGCAACATACTTACAGACGGTTAGCAGCTATTACTATTTGTTCATTAAGTCATCTAGGAAAACTCCATTGTATCTATGCTTGAAGTATGTTTCACGGGTGTTTAACTTCGCATCTAGCTTAGAAAAGTCAAATAAAAAACATGTCTTTCAAAAAATAAAACAAATCTGTATAGTAAAATTGACATGGTTTAATCAAGGTTTAATCAAGGTTAAAGTAATAAAAAACAGTCACAACAAATCAGTACATGTTCTTTACATTCATTCTTTTGTTAACATCAGTATAACTAAACTAAAATTCCTATTAATCGTATAGTCCTGCAGGCTCAGTGTAACATTATTTTATTTATTATTATTATGATTATGAGTATTATTAATCTTAGTTGACAAAGTGCTGTACCTTAGAGGCTGCTGGAGGAGTCAGTTTTAGAGATATGGGTTGAGGTTCCTTCAGGCATGGTTTCCTCTGATGCCCTGTACACACGGTCGGAATTTCCGACAGAAAAAGTCCGATGGGAGCTTTTGGTGGGCTATTCCGACCGTGTGTATGCCCCATCGGACTTTTTCTGTCGTAATTTCCGACAGACTTATGCCGTGTACACACGGGTGGACTATTTGGCATCAAAGGTCCGACGGTCTTTCCGATGGACTTTCGACGGACTTTTGACGGACTTCCGATGGACTTTCGAACGAACGGACTTGCCTACACACCAAAGTCCGACGGATTCGTATGTGATGACGTACGACCAGACTAAAATAAGGAAGTTGATAGCCAGTAGCCAATAGCTGCCCTAGCGTTAATTTTCGTCCGTTGGACTAGCATACAGACGAACAGATTTTTTGACCGGACTCGAGTCCGTCGGAAAGATTTGAAACATGTTCCAAAACTAAAGTCCGTCTGATTTTCGACCGAAAAAGTCCACTGCAGGTCCAATGAAGCCCACACATGGTCGGATTGTCCGAAGGATTCGTCCCGTTGGACCACTCCGGTCGAAAAGTCCGTCCGCGTGTACACGGCATTACGTGGTATCACAGTCCAAAAATATGCCAAAAGGATAACTGGCTTCCACCCAAAATTGACTATCGTGTGTGATTGTACTCGCACAGACTTTCAATGCTTTCTGGCTCTGGAACTGATCAAATGCGGTCATTCTCAAAAATTTTCTAAATTTCGAGTTGAACACAGCTAATGGATTCCAATCAAATATTGATGATCAGGGCTTTTTGAGCCATAAATGTTCAGTTCTTTGGTAAGGTGGATCTATTGTTTTTCCTTAAATACAGCACATATTTATGTTTTGGAAATTTACATTTGATACATTTATTTTCCTACATCTCAACTGAATGAATCTTTTGTATCAAAGAGTTACAGTAGCGAGGCCTTTAATTATGTTGGTGAGTTGCACTATCCAAATAACATTTCTTGTTAGTCGGGAAATTCTGATTTATTATATACTGTATGTACATTTCTATACTTCCATTTTTTTTCACTTTAATATGAATGTAGCTCACACTCCCAGAGGGGCTGCTGAACATAACCCAGATCTCCCTCACCAGTTCAGAGGTTGCCAGGCTCAACAATTGTTCCAAACACACCGACACACACAGGCTCAGTCGAGGGGTTGTCTTTTGTGAATTTATTGCAACAATCAACAGGAGAGAGGGGTGCCGTATACTCCAAAACGCATAGCTATAAAAGAGCAGTCTCTTAGTTGCAAATCAGCAGGTAGAGGGGATAGACAGTTAATCTGAAACTCTTTATGAGCAGCCACAGAAATATAAGGCAGCTTCTGGCATTGAAGACCTAAGCACATACACACCCGAAAACTTAAGCAAGAGTCCTACTCATAATGTCCCAGGACAGCTGTCACCCACCAGCTTCTATGGAAAATTTTCCTATGATAAAGGGATGCCTCTTTTGGTCAGTTTGCATAGGTGATGCCCTTCAGCGAGTATCTTTCTATCCGCATTTTCTCAGGCCCTCAGCCAAGCACCTGCTGAGGCCTAACCTCAGCTCTCTAGTAGGTAGGCTGCAGACCAGGTTCAGCAGCCTCAAGACAAGAACACTTAGAGCAATCCTCCAAAACATTTATCTTCTACCTCAGCCACCTTCTGGGTGCCCCTTTCAGGTACTGACTGAGATCAGAAAACCATTCACAATTTCTTCAGCCTTATATTCCAGCGCTCACATTTTAGTTTGTAAGGAGCGGAGAGAAGTAGTGTGCTCAGACACTGTGTCCTCAGCATGGCCCAGGCGCTGTTCTGCTGAGGAAAGCCTGGATTGCACCTTATGCATATCCTGGCGAAGAAGCCCCACGTCAAGTTGCACTGCCTCTATCTTAGAGGTCAGGGCCGCCTGACAAGCTGTGATGGCCACCATCACATCAGATAAGCCCGGCTAAGCAGAGGGAGCTGGCTCCCCCAGCTCCGTCTGAGATGCCATGTTGCTGAAGGGCGCTACATGAACTTAAATTTTCTCTTTCACCTTGGATAGAGTAGAGAATTGTTAAAATCCCCACCAGAGTTTTTTGCCGCCTGTGTCCTGTCACCCTCACCTCATCCCGATAAAATTTAGATTCCCTCTTCATCACCAGCACTTGCAGGTTAAGCTCAGTGTCTCCACTGACACTTGCACTCCTGTGCCTCCTGTGCCTCCATTGGCCCTATTGACTCTTGTGTACTCCTGTGTTTCCAGTTACTCTTGTGACTGCCAGTGACCTCACATCACTCACCTCTGTGATATATTTGTCCTCATGCAGACTCAAGTACGTGCCTGTATTTCTTGAACTGTTGCTGTCTCAGTGGATAGAGACCACTGTGCAAGACATGTTCCATTAGAGAGATTTTCCTTCTTGTCCTGATTACACAACAGAAAGTGCCAGGAATTCTCTAAAAAAGGAGAAAAATGCCCTTTTAGACAGTTGGTACCGGAAAAGTCTCCCATTAGAAGATTTCCCCTCTATTCCTCTTCTGTTGACAACTTAATTTAGAATTTTTCCTCACTTTCAGTCTTAGTGACATTGATTAAATCTGAGACATAGAATTTTAATTTTAAAAGGGCAAGTTTTAAAGTGAAGGTCCACTTCACTTTGATCGTTAGTTCCATTTAGTGGCCATAATGCATTTTTTCCCTGAAACCCTTCATCAAGAAAATACCACATTATGGCCACTAGATGGAGCTGAGGATCATAGGAAATAAACACATTAGGCAAAATAGGAATTATTCATGACAGCTAGCAAAGGCTTGAGAAATTTGCACAGCACATTTCTTATAAATAGACCTCTTAATTTGCACATACAGTAGCTATTTTAAATAACAAAATGGGTAATGATTATACCAGGAAGTGAAACAGATTACGCCAAAACATTACCAAATGCAGCAGTTTTGTAAATGGGGATGGAAAAGTGGGCTAAAGATGTCTGATGGGCATAGAAAATAACGGTAGCATATACCTTCAGCATTTGTGCCAAGGTAACAATGCGAACTGACAATATTCTCTGTCAGACCCCATCATGGTCCTAGTGCATGCAACTGGCCACAATATGAAAAACTGTTATGCCCCGTACACACGATCGCACATTCCGACAACAAAATCCATGTTTTTTTTCCGACGGATGTTGGCTCAAACTTGTCTTGCATACACACGGTCACACAAATCTTGTCGGAAATTACGAACGTCAAGAACGCGGTGACGTACAACGCGTACGACAAGCCGAGAAAAATTAAGTTCATTAGCCAGTGCAGCTCTTCTGCTTGATTCCGAACATGCGTGGAACTTTGTGCGTCGGAATTGTGTACACACGATCGGAATTTACGACAACGGATTTTGTTGTCGGAAAATTTGAGATCCAGGTCTCAAATTTTGTTTGTCAGAAATTCCAACGGAAAATGTCCGATGGAGCCTACACCTAATTATTTGTCAATTAATTACACAGAGGCCAAGTTAGGAGAAGGGGTTGGCCTTTTTTTTTACAAGTCTAAAAGCAATATTCCCCATGCACATGCTTCTGAAAATAGCTGTTCAGTAATGCTGGGTGCTGTATTGACCACAGGCTGGAAACAGTAGACAATCAGAGTAAAGAAATGTCATCAGCACACCAAGAATTCCTCAAAAGGGTCCAAAGCATTAATTTCAAGGTCACATGGTACACATATGGCAACGTTTTGAAGCCACGCAGGGCCCCTTCATAAAGCTTTGGACCCTTTTGAGGAATCCTTAGTGTGCTGATGACATTTCTTCACTCTGATTGCCTGTTTATAGTTGCATTATTCTTTGTTCTTTTTTGTGTATTTTTAGATGTAAAATGAAAGCATATGCATGAGAAATACAAACAATGAAAAAAAACATATAAAATGCCAAGTAAAATATCTTATAGATTCACATACCAAATTATACAGTTGTGATAGCAACAGAAACTACGAAAGAGAGATAACAGTGAAAAATAGAAGAATAGAAGGAAAAAAAAGAAGTTACTTCTGCAACGGAGAATACATTCTTGATCCAAATGAGGGTGTATTGATAAGTAAGGAGAATGGAAATTTATGAATCTGCTCTTTGTCCTTTTTTAAACCAAGACTTAGACCCATGCATTTCTAAAGAAAGAAGAGGTTACCCAAAATACAAGATCGCACCTTTGACTAAAACATTTATAAAATAAACTGTAATAACTGGGATAAAATCCACTAGTTAGGCACTAAGCATTGTATATGGAATTCCAAACCCTGCAGCATTTTGTGTTGTGGTAGGCACTGTCAATTTCAGATAGCAAATGTAATATGTCTGTAGCGCTGGTAGATTTTAATCTACCGCTGATAGGTAAATCTAGTGGGTCACTTATTATAGGACGTTAGATTTGCCTCTGTTCCAGCTTGGCTGAGTTGCAGGTAGTTCCACACTGTGCCGGTGGGTGTCGTTGTCGCCATGGGCCAGTGTTGGAAAAGCAACATGTTGAAGCGTATGAGTGCTCCTCTGTCCCGGAGACAACTCAGTGGAGGTGGTCCTCCGAGTTGCATTCTGGGAGAGGATATTTATGGGACAGACGCCATGTTTAGGGGTTCGTTTTCAGCCACCTGCTGGCCCTCCTGGCCGACAGGTATGTGTTAAGAGTACCACCTCGTGGTCCTCCGTTCCGGAGGCCCACATCGCTGCTGCGTGTGGGTGGGCCCAGAAGCCTGTCTGGGGCCTGCCACAGCAGCAGAGGAATGGTCCCACAGCAGCAGAGGAATGGTCCTGAGCTGTCTATCCAGAGTGAAGAAGCTGGACAACCGAGGAGATCCCAGGGGAGGACCCGTCATGGAAGGATCATGCAGAGTGCTGGTCTGGAGAGGGGCCTGGTGACTCAGTTGGAGGACGTATCCTGAAGTAATCTTACTGCATAGTACTGCCGGGTTGGCTTAAAGGTTCAACTACTGTGTCTGACATTCATCGCAAACCAATACATCCTGTGGCAGAGGATCGTACGGGTTTTGTTTCGACCAAGTCTGTGGCGGAGAGTTTTTGTTCGTGCTGCGTACTGGCTGCTAGACAAGTGAGAGAGGTCTATCCAGGCGGGCAAAGACTGAATCCCACAAGGGGAGCGCATTCAACTACAAGTGTTCAATTACTAGGAATGTTCTGAAGCATACTAAGGAAAGGTATTTGAGCTTCCCTGCAGCTTTCCTTCTGCCTCTTTCCTGCTACTTCCTTTATTACTTGTTCATTAAAGCATTGGAAAATCTACTCAAGTGTTTGGTGCTTATATCGTCCAGAGGTAAACTCAACAGAACCCTAGACCCGGTGCTGGTGAAACAGAGGTATCAAGAGTGAAGGTAACAGCCTGCTTTAAACCAGCAGCTCCACCGAGAGTTAGTGCTACATGTCATTCCAGAAAGTCAAGGTAAAATCTGTGCAAAGATTAGCAGCATTTAAACAACTTTTAGTACATTTATTTAGTTTCCCTAGCACACCTTCAGATGCTTTAGCAAAACAAAGAATGGTACTATAAAATATTGTAAAAGTTTGCTCTTTCAAGTATTAGATTTGAGGATTAAAATTCTCAGTCCACTCATAGATCCTTTGAGTCCAGGATCATATCTAGGCGGCATCATTAAAGGCACTCGCTTCACATAATTTAAACAGGAAAGTTTTTATAAATTAATATATTTTATAAATGATATATTGTTATTTTACTCTTGAAAGTGGTTAGAATTAAAGTGTACCTGTAGCTAAAACATTCTTTTAAGTTTTGGATACAGCAGCAAAGGATAAGAACTATAGTTATTACTGCCATTGGAGGCTAAGTTTATTCTATTATTATTAGAAATTTATTCTCCTCCTGTCTGGCAAAAAAAGGTTGTCCTTAGGACAGGAAGTGAGATGAAATCTATCCAACAGCAACACATACAGAAGTAAATTTTTTTTTTCTTAGTGGATCTTCACCCTCAAATTTAAAGTGGTTGTGAAGTCAGAAGTTTTTTTTTATCTTAATGCATTCTATGTGTGCAGCAGCTCCCCTCAGCGCCCACTCAGCCCCCCTATCATATACCTGAGCCCAATCTCGATCCAGCGATGTTGTAGGTGTGTCTAGGCTGCCCAAGACTCTCCCTCCTCATTGGCTGAGACAGCATTGTGGCACCATTGGCTCCCTGCTGCTGTCATTTAAAGTCAGTGATCCAATGAAAAGAGAGAGAGAGGGGGTGGGGTCCAACCGCGGCTCCGTGCCTGAATAGACACAGAGCAGCGGCTTGGCTTGGGTGCCCACATAACAAGCTGCTTGCTGTGGGGGCACTTGCCAGGAGACAGGGGCCAGGAGCGCCAGTGAGGGACCTGAGAAGAGGCGGATCTGGGCTGCTCTGTGCAAAACCATTACACAGAGCAGGTAAGTTATAACATTTTTGTAATTTTTAAGGAAAAAATCTGAGACTTTAGTATCACTTTAAGTTCCCTCCTCTCTATCCCTCCTCCCCTCCTCTACACACAGAGCGCACCTTTTTTTTTTGTTTACCTTTTTTTAGTGTAAAAACTTCAGGAAACCCCTTTCCCCATGAATGCCACTCAACTAAGCGAATGACATGCATTATGACACCTCTGCCATAGTGCTTCATTGAGAAAAGAGGAAGAGACGGGCTTGGCGGTGCGTCATCATGAGGCTCGGTTGCTGAACCCAGAAGAAGAGCCCTCCCAATGACGTCACATAAGAAAAAGGGAATGCAGGACCGAAGGGGGGCAGAATTCTGAGAGGACTCTGCAGGGCACCGCTGGATCCGCTGGGCAGATGTGTATCTGCAATTGTTATAACCCGAAACAAAGTTTGGATTGGTCTAAAAAGAAAAAAATGGGGTGGGGATGGTGGAGATCCGCTTTAAGTTAGGTAGGGTAATGCTGGAACCTTTGACTGTTTTTATTGCTTAAGAGCAAAATATACTTGAGGCACTGAAGCACTGGACTTAGATTTAGCTTCTATCAAATAGTGGATTATAGTAGCTTTCATTAGCTTGACTATGGCTGCTCAAAAAAACGCAAAATAGCGGGTCCATTCCAGGGTGCCATCTGACTTGAGAAATCCAAATGAGGAAAAAAAAGACTGAGCTCCAGACAATCACATCAATGTCTATATAGCTTTATTTTTGACCAGACAATAGGTAGACAAGTTTTGGTATTCAGTGCTTTTGGGGGTCAAAGTATAACCATTCATCAGGTTACTCTTATTTACACAGACACTGTGCCATTGTAAATGATTGTTTTCTGATGGAGATCCACTTCTGGGACAGGGTACTGAAATTAATCCATATAAAAATGATTTCATACCTCTGGAAGTGGCATTTAAAAGCCCCAGTGTGCACAAGGCCAATGCTGGAGACGTATCGATACTGTGCATTGGATAAGTTAATTACCCAATAACAGTTGTAAAAAAAAATAGCCTGACATTAAAATTACATCTTTTAAAAGCTTTGGTTTAGGCAGGCCATACATGGTCGAATTTCGAACTAATTTTCTTTTCAAAATCAGAAAGTTCGTTTTTTTTGTGATCCGATGATGCCACCATTGATTTTCGAAATTCGGCCGACCAAGCCTTCAATTTCACCTCATGTTGCTATAGAAAAGAATTTTCATAGCCGGAAATCTTCTTTTCTCTCCATAAATTTCTTTTCTTATTACATTTCTCACACGATTCTCCCATCATTGATTAGAAAATCGTTTGTTTTTCTAAAAATTTTCAACATGTCGGATTCCTCAAATTTGATTGCCGCACGAAAATCGCCCATTGCTGCAGCCCACTAATGGTGCGAAATTCGTACGAAAATTCTTAGATACCATTTTCGAAAGAAAATTCTTTTGAAATTCGAACCGTGTATGGCCGGCATTACACAGTAGGAATGGTTGTAAAAAAAAAATGCACCTGTGTAAAAATTACACTTAGATGTAATTTTGTTTTTCTATTTGCTATTTCAATCATATGTAGACTAAGGCTGGCCATACATGGTCGAATTTCGAAAGAATTTTCTTTTGAAAATCAGAAAATTTGTGCGTTTTGTGCCACCATTGATTTCGAAATTCGACCAACAAAGCCTTCAATTTCACCTCATGTTGCTACAGAAAAGAATTTTTGTGGCTGGGAATCTTCTTTTCTTTCCAGGAATTTTCTTTTCTTGCCCATGCGTATTTCTTTTTCAAATACATTTCTCGCACGATTCTCCCATCATTGATTAGAAAATCGTTCGTATTTCAAAAAGTTTCCAACATGTCCAATTACTCAAATTTGATGGCCGCACGAAAATCGGCTGTTGCTGCAGCCCACTAATGGTGCGAAATATGAACGAAAATTCTTAGATAAGATTTTCTAAAGAAAATTCTTTCGAAATTCGATCCATGTATGGCATGCCCAAAGGTGTAATCTTCGATCTGCATATGACATCACTTAAAGAAACCTTGCATCTTGTTTTCCTTTTTAAATAAAATGTATACCTATTTAACCCCTTATTATCAGCCCCAAATTAATATATTCCTCTCCTTCTCCCTTTAGCTATTATTATTATTCTTTTGTATCTCTATTTTTAACAAATAATTTATTTCGTAAATTTTTTGTTTGTTACATTTTTCAGTGTCACATAACCAGAAAATGCATAATTGAAAAAAAAAACACCTTTATAAATTTGCAAATAATTTTGCCATGCTTTGTACCAGAAACATAATTTAAGTGTCATTTTAAATGGGATACATTTTAGAACAAATGTATACTTTTTATTTACAGTACAACTACTTTCCTAAAACACTAATGCTGCGTACACACGAGCGGACTTTCCGGCAGACTAGGTCCCTCGGGATTAGTCCAGCGGACAATCCGATAGTGTGTGGACTAGTCCGATAGCTTTTCGGGATAAAAATCCGACGGACCTAGAAATAGAACATGTTTCAAATCTGTCCGACGGACTAAAATTGGGAAAACTGTTCGTCTGTGTGCTGGTCCGACGGACCAAATACGACGCAAGGGAAGCTATTGGCTACTGACTATTAAACCTCCTTTTTTAGTCCCGTTTACGTCATCACGTTCAAACCGAACGGACTTATGAACGGAATTAGTCCTATCGTGTATGGCCAAGTCCGTTGGTTCGAAAAGTCTGTCGGACCTAGTCAGAAAGTCCATCGGAAAGATCGTCGGACTTAGTCTGCCGGAAAGTCCGCTCGTGTGTATGCGGCATAACACTGGTCAAACAGAAAAAAAATACATATTTGTGTCTATAGATTCCATATAAAATAAAATATTTTTTGCAAAACAATATTGCCAAAAGAAAATATAGTTTCTCTTAAAAAAATGCATTACTTTATCTTAATTATTGACCATAACTGACACTAAATAAACAGGTTCATAGTGAAAATATAAAGCTCTGGTCTATACAGGTTTGAGAGCCAGTGGTGGCTGGTGCTAAATATTTGGGGGGGGAACGGGCGTCAAACTAACGCCATGTAATCCCCCCACCGGAGACGGACAGGTAGGCTGCAAGCACCACACCCCCACCCCCCGCATGCGCGCAGGAGAAGGACGGTGGATGGAAAGGCAGCGATCACCGCAAACACCCAACCCCCCCCCTGCGCTGGAGATCGACAGTGGACAGGAAGGCAGTGATATTCAGATGTACGAGAACGCAGCGCCGATCCACCACCACCCCCCGGGAGACTGACCTTAACTTAGGAGGCAGGGGAGAGAAGACCCGGGCCGTTGCTTCTCCTCCCGGCTGAACATGAAGGACTTCCTGGCCAATCGGGTCTCAGGACCTGCTTCCTAATTGGCTGGGAGGAGAATAAGGAAGACAATAGTGAATATTCATTTGCTATCGTCACACAACTGGGTGGGCTCAGGGCGCAGTGCTCTGGCGCTAATCATGTGCTTAAAAAAAAAAAACCCTTTAGAATCCATGCATCAGGCACCCTGCATGTTGATTAGGGGGCGCATGGAATAGGGGGGGTGGCGCCCCTGCACCCCATATGGACGGGCCGCCACTGATGAGAGCTAAAGTGGTTAAAGTATACTTATTGATCCTCCCAGTAATCCTGTTAGCCTATATCTTCCTCTGATCTTTGCATATGCGGCACTACTGTCAGGTAGCATTGTGTCCAGTTCTTTCCTTTGTACTACAGAACACCTTCCAATGTTATGGGGAGGAAGAGAAGGGAGGTGCTCTGTAGTTTCAACACACTTTATTTTCTAGGATGACCACACTGCTCTTCTATACATACAGTACAGCGAGTAAACGTTGACATCCTAGGACAGGATATGTGTTACTGGCTGGATCACCATGTAAAAAGAAAAAAGGTAAGAAATTAGTGTCGTCACCACGTGCAATATAATAAGTTTTAGTTTTTATTATATAGTTTAACAGGGATTAGACATACTTTTTCAATATAAAGGTATAACATATAACAAACAAATTGGTTGGCTAATGTTGTGGTTTCTTGTGTGTTTTGTGTGTATCTCATGTCTATGGTTTTGAATACAAGTACTTTATAATTCTGAATTTTTCAGTCAAAGTGTATGCCATAAATATTTTTTTCTACAGTATATGGCAGTCAGATTCTTTTTAGATGAAAAGCAGACTCAAAGTTTGCATGAAATGGGAAGTGAATGCTCAAATGATAGTATCAGACTGCATCACTGGAGCTTCTCTGTCCTACCTGTTCAGTAATTCAAGATTCACTTTCACTGTGATTAATCAGAGTGCTTGTAAGAATAAGAATGCAATTAGGAATGCTCGCAGTGTGATTAAAAAGGGAGTTAATTATTAGAAGCTATCCCAGACTGCAATAATTTGACTTTGTGAAACCAGAGCCAGTCTGTTCTCTTTTTTTTCTTCAGTTTAGCTTTTTCCTTCGAAAACACAAAGGCATTTCAGAGCTTTTAACCACAAGGCATAGGTGGTAGGAGTGAAAAGCAAATTAAAAACAGCATCTAATTACACTTTCACATGTCCTGGATCTTATGAATTTTTTAAATTTCACATCTAAGTATAATTCTCATACTGATCAGTTTTAATCTTCTAATACCTAAAATTTGGAAGGGTTATGTCCATACTACAACTCAAAGTAAAAGAGTTATATCAAATCTGCATTTTCCAACTTTAAGGCTACATGCCCATGGACGTTTTAAAAATGAGCTGCAAAGCTAGTACCGACGCCAGGAATAAAGCAGCGTTAAAAACGCAATTTTTTTTCGCTTTTGCATTGGCGTCACTGCACGTTTTGCCACGCTAGCTTTCAGCCGTGTTTCTTTGTCTCTATTCAAAATCAATGGTTCCCTATGGGAGCTGAGAAACTTGTAGTGGAACCCCGACAAAATTTTGCGTGAGGTTCCCCCCAAGATCCATCCCAGACCCTTATCCGAGCACGCAGCCCGGCAGGTCAGGAAAAGGGGGTGGGGCGAGCGAGCGCCCAATCCCCCCCGGACCATACCAAGCCACATGCCCTCAACATGGGGGGGTGGGTGCTTTGGGGCAGAGGGGGCCCCTGTGCCCCCCCACCCCAAAGCACCTTGTCCCTATATTGATGAGGACAAGGGCCTCTTCCCGACAACCCCTGCCCGGTGGTTGTCGGGGTCTGCGGGTGTTGACTCGCCGCGATCTCCCGGTGTAATGCTGGGTCCGCCGTGTGCAATGACTTATATTGGCATGCGGCGGGGCCACCCGAAGACGTAAGTTAGAGGCCACGCCCATTGTGATGTAATTACCTCATCATGCCCCAGGTGAAGAACAGAGGCAGAAGACAGCGGAAAAGACCCGGCAAAAGAGCAGAAGACAGTGGAGAAGACCCGGCAAAAGAGCAGAACACACCGCAGAGAGGAGAAGAGACGGAGCAGCTTTAATAAAATACTTGAAAAACCTGTGTAGTGTGTTTTTAACACTTTTTTTTTTTTAGGTGAATGGGTAGGGGTACGATGGGGTGGGGAGCATGTGGCCTGGTATGGTCCGGGGGGGGGGCGCTCGCTTGCCCCACCTCTGTCCTTTCCTGACCTGCCGGGCTTGCCTGCTCGGATAAGGGTCTGGTATGGATCTTGGGGGGAACCTCATGCAAAACTTGGGGTTCCCCTGCAAGATTCAAAGCACACAAGTCGCACCGCAAGTTGGATCATCTTGATCCGACTTCTGGTGCTACTTCTATTTAAATTAATTGGCTCCCATTGGGAACCATTGATTTTGAATAGAGACACAGAAACGCTGGACGAGGCATAACGCTGTGTATACAGCGTTAAGCCCCGTTAAATCACGTTTAACACCTTTTACTGGTGTCTGGCATTTTTACAGCTCTAGCGCTGGAGCCTCAGAACGCACTGGTCCTGGTTTTTTTTTTTTTTTGGAGCTTAAAAACTCCCTTGCCACTTACAGCTCAAAAATGGCATGGTGGGCATGACGCCATAGGCTAACATGGAGAGGCATTTTTAAGCTGCAAAAAACACTCAAAAAAGTGGCTGTAAAAACATCTGTGGGCATGAGGCCTTAATCAGACAGAGCCAATAAACAAGACAGAAGGAATGGTAGGATACAGGAAGAATGAGATATCCAGGTGAGTTCAAAACAGCCCTGAGCCCTGGTTCACATTGGTGCAATTTGGCATGTGATTTGACATGTCAAATTGCATGCCAAATTGGCGACAATTGCCGGCAATGCCACCATCCTAATTGGTACAACGCTACATTTTCGGCGCTGCACCGATTTCCAAAAGTAGTTTCTGTACTACTTTTTGGCGATTTCAGGGTGCGATTTCTATTGACATCTGTGCAGAAACCCATGCAGATGTCTCTGAAATCGTCCCCAAAATCGGGACTGACATGCGGGAATGATATCGTGTGAGTTCAGCTGACTCGGACATGTCACCGCTGACATCCGATGCTCCATAGAGGTCTATGGAGGGTCCGTTCAGGACTTAAAAAACTGACAGGCGGATCGTTCATGTGAAAGAGGCCTAACTGTCATGATGCTACACATGTGATCAGTTATGACACCAGACATTTGATGGTTTGACAGTTTGGTTGAGAACACAAGCAAATGTGGCAGTTAGCAATCCAGGAATGTAACTGTTTTTTGAAACTGTTAAATGATGGGTTTAGTGCTCCTTTCAGATGAAGTGGACTCCCGATCACTACGCTGATCCCCGCTGAACAGGTGGATGACAGGTCCGTTTCCGATCTGTTTCCATCCAACCGCCCCATAGAGCCCACTGATCTCTGTGGGGTGCCCACTGTTCTCTATGGGGATGGACTGAAAGGGACTGCCTGCCCGTTTCCATCCAACTGTCATCCAATCGATCCACCAGGCAGATGGGAAACAGATCCCCATTCATCTGTTTTTGATGTACAGGATCGGATGCCGGCAGGTGTCAGCGGACACATGTCTGCTTACGTTTGCCACTCCATAGAGAGCTATGGATGGAAACTTGATAATTAGCACCAGCTGTGAGCTGGCGTACAGAGGTACACCACTACTCAGAGTGGGCAGTGCCTGTGCTGAGAAGCTGCCATGTATGTGGAATTTCCCCGGGTGAAAACTTAATGTACCCACCTACTGTGTAGGTGGAGCCTGATGGGGAACTGAGAGGCTAATTCTCTGTTTGGTTGGACTTGCTTTTTATTGACAATGCACATCAGTGGGTTGACCCAAAAACCGACTGAATAGTACCTATGGATCCGCCCAGTGCCGTGTGCTGTCATTCAAAAGTAAGTTGACCTCTATGGGGAACTAGAATCTTGGTTCGCTATCAGGCTTTGCCCACCCTAGTACAAAAATCCTTGACCATATGATTGTCAGTGTGAGGGGCACAGCGGCCGGAGGACAAGATTGAGTGGACTGAGGAAGGAGTGTCCAGTGTGGACCGCCCTTCCTTATTGTAGACATAGAAAGATTCATGTACCTGTCTGGCCAGTAACACATCTCCTGTATTAGAGCGCCCCCAGTTTGGGTTACAGTGGACATTAACTTCCATCACTGACTTTTACCTATATATAGTGGGGACGGAAAGTATTCAGACCCCCTTACATTTTTCACTCTTTGTTATATTGCAGCCATTTGCTAAAATCATTTAAGTACATTTTTTTCCTCATTAATGTACACACAGCACCCCATATTGACAGAAAAACACAGAATTGTTGACATTTTTGCAGATTTATTAAAAAAGAAAAACTGAAATATCACATGGTCCTAAGTATTCAGACCCTTTGCTGTGACACTCATATATTTAACTCAGGTGCTATCCATTTCTTCTGATCATCCTTGAGATGGTTCTACACCTTCATTTGAGTCCAGCTGTGTTTGATTATACTGATTGGACTTGATTAGGAAAGCCACACACCTGTCTATATAAGACCTTACAGCTCACAGTGCATGTCAGAGCAAATGAGAATCATAAGGTCAAAGGAACTGCCTGAAGAGCTCAGAGACAGAATTTTGGCAAGGCACAGATCTGGCCAAGGTTACAAAAAATTTCTGCTGCACTTAAGGTTTCTAAGAGCACAGTGGCCTCCATAATCCTTAAATGGAAGACGTTTGGGACGACCAGAACTCTTCCTGGAGCTGGCCGTCTGGCCAAATTGAGCTATCGGGGGAAAAGAGCCTTGGTGAGAGAGGTAAAGAAGAACCCAAAAATCACTGTGGCTGAGCTCCAGAGATGCAGTCGGGAGATAGGAGAAAGTTGTAGAAAGTTAACCATCACTGCAGCCCTCCACCAGTCGGGGCTTTATGGCAGAGTGGCCCGACGGAAGCCTCTCCTCAGTGCAAGACACACGAAAGCCCGCATGGAGTTTGCTAAAAAACACCTGAAGGACTCCAAGATGGTGAGAAATAAGATTTTCTGGTCTAATGAGACCAAGATAGAACTTTTTGGCCTTATTTCTAAGCTGTATGTGTGGAGAAAACCAGGCAATGCTCATCACCTGGTAGTAAAAAAATGCAATGGGCGGGGTCCTGATGACCAGTATCGTTGGTCAATTCAGGTAACAGGTTACCGCCTCACCTAATAGGGTGGTGTTCCTTGTCAGAACAGGAGAAGTAGTCAAAATAAAAGGGGAGTGGGAATAGGACCCAAGGTGTCCTTACCTTCAGTGAAGGAAAAGGAACAAACTGAGGTTTAACCTGATATAACTTTATTAGAACAATTAGTAGAAAAACATTTTAATCATTGAGAGGAAAGCATAAACAATAGGAGATTGCATAAGTTAAAAACTGACAACGTTGTCACTTAAAAATGCCCATGAGCTCAACCATATCCCAGAGCTGCTGCATTAAGTCTTTACAATGTTAAAGAAAGCATTGGTTATCTCAGACAAATAAATGCACTGTCAATCATAGAGATAATATATATAAAAAAAAGAAAAATGCAGCACCCTGTGATGCAAGCATGACTAGAGTCAAGGAGAAACAATAGATCCACAACAAGCCTGTTAATCATTCAGCACCATGTTTCCATGAAACATTAAAGATAGCACCACATATAGATTGGATAGGAAAATATAGTCAGCTGAGTCAAAATACAGAGCCTGCTCATCACCTGTCCAATACGGTCCCAACAGTGAAGCATGGTGGTGGCAGCATCATGCTGCGGGGGTCTTTTTTAGCTGCAGGGACAGGACGACTGGTTGCAATCAAGGGAAAGATGAATGCGGCCAAGTACAGAGATATCCTGGACGAAAACCTTCTCCAGAGTGCTCAGGACCTCAGACTGGGCCGAAGGTTTACCTTCCAACAAGACAATGACCCTAAGCACACAGCTAAAATAACGAAGGAGTGGCTTCACAACAACTCCGTGACTGTTTTTGAATGGCCCAGCCAGAAACCCTGACTTAAACCCAATTGAGCATCTCTGGAGAGACCTAAAAATGGCTGTCCACTAACGTTTACCATCCAACCTGACAGAACTGGAGAGGATCTGCAAGGAGGAATGGCAGAGGATCCCCAAAACCAGGTGTGAAAAACTTGTTGCATCTTTCCCAAAAAGACTCATGGCTGTATTAATTCAAAAGGGTGCTTCTACTAAATACTGAGCAAAGGGTCTGAATACTTAGGACCATGTGATATTTCAGTTTTTCTTTTTTAGTAAATCTGCAAAAATGTCAACAATTCTGTGTTTTTCTGTCAATATGGAGTGCTGTGTGTACATTAATAGGTAAGATTTCTCCTTTAACATCACATTCTATGTATTTAATGTTTGCTAATGTATTGTATTTTTTTCATCATTCCATAATTACCATGATTGTAATATGCTGCGAATGTCCTCTTTATCCTCATGCATGCTGGAAGTTTTTAAAGTTCCTTTTTTGTCCTTCATGCATATTTGCCTTCACTAACCTCCCCAGCATGCTATCCTGGGCCCATACACACCTAGCCTAGTCACTTAACAATGTATTTTGTCAGCTCCATAGTAGAGCTTTACCATAAACACCCCCTAAAATGTGTCCAAATGTTATTTGTGTGCTTAAATTCAGGCAGAGTGCAAGAGGCTTTTTTTTTGGGTCCCAAAATCATTGGAACCCTCCCTCCCCCCAACCACTAAGTCAACCGATACCATTCCTCTATCTGCTGACTTTGCCAAACCCATACACACTATACCTACCTCTTTTGTGGTCAGATTTGTGTATGAATTCACCAAAGCATGTAGTGAAAGGGCCTGCCTGAATACTTTCAAATGGTACTGTTTAAAGTTTTGTTCTCCTATTATCTTGATAGGTAATTGCAGAATGTAAAAATGTGCTTCAATTTGGACAGTGTGTATTTATATTTTTGTATTATGACACTTCTTAGCTGTCCAGTTGGCTGCCAATAATGTAAAGTAAGGAGTTGCTGGCCAAAGTAACACACATTATTCATGCATTCAGCTCTCAATGAAGTGGAGAGGGTTACCTGTTCAAAACATACCCCTCCCCCCTAAAATGTTTACAATGGGCCATCAGAGGGGGTGAGGAATCTGATAAGTGGACCTTAGATTTTTTTTTAAATACTCCTTCAAATAAATGTTTTACTGATGTTGGCCAAGAATGTTTGTGTCTAATCTGCTTGCAATGTTATGTGCAAAAGTACTCTTTTTTTTTTCTTGTTTGACTCCACAGTTTCCTTCAATGCCACAGGCATGGCAGACTGTGGCTTCCCAATTTGCCCAGCGGTGGGACTTTCCCAACTGCGGAGGGGCAATTAATGGGAAACACATCCACATAGTCCCACCCCCCAACTCGGGGTCATACTATTACAACTATAAGGATCTGCAAAGAGGATTGGCAGAGGATCCCCAAATCCAGGTGTGAAAAACTTGTTGCATCTTTCCCAAAAAGACTCATGGCTGTATTAGATCAAAAGGGTGCTTCTACTAAATACTGAGCAAAGGGTCTGAATACTTAGGACCATGTGATATTTCAGTTTTTCTTTTTTAATAAATCTGCAAAAATGTCAACAATTCTGTCAATATGGGGTGCTGTGTGTACATTAATGAGGAAAAAAAATGAACTTAAATGATTTTAGCAAATGGCTGCAATATAACAAAGAGTGAAACATTTAAGGGGTTCTGAATACTTTCCGTCCCCACTGTATGAGTTTCTCAATATGGACGTGGGGAAGAATGGCCGGATGTCGGATGGTGGAGCCATCGCCCAGACCGAGTTCTACAGACAGCTCCAGAATGGTGGCTTGGGATTGCCACCTCCGGAAGACAAGGTGGCTGGTCTGCCGTTCTTCTTTGTTGCTGATGAAGCGCTTGGGCTGGGTGATCACCTGATGCGGCCGTTCCCAATGAGGACCCTCACCACGGACCTGAGGGTTTTTAACTAGTGGCTGGCCAGAGCCAGAAGCCAGAAGAGTGGTGGAGAATGCTTTCGGGATAATGGCCAGCCTGTTCCGCCTATTCCTTACACCAATCAACATGGCAGAATATAAACTTAATCATATAATTCTTTCATGCTGCATTCTCCACAACTTTTTAAGGAGAAATTCGATGAACTATGTGGCCTCATTTGGGCATTTTTTCAATAGTGCAAACGTAATTTCTTTGATACATGAGGTGACAACCTCATCTTCAGCTAACTATTATGTTTTGAGTCTGCTACACACACAACGTGTTTTTGTTGTTAATGTATGTAATGCATTAATGCCAAAAATATTCATCATTTTCAGCACCATGAATTCTTTTTTTGGAGTGACAAAAATGGCCTGATTGTTGCAAATTATAAAGCACTGTGGTTATTATTTACTAAAGGAAAATCCACTTTGCACTACAAGTGCACTGCAAATGTGCACTTGAAACTGCACTGAAACTGCACTGAAAGTGCACTTGGAGTGCAAAGTGGATTTTCCTTTAGTAAATAACCCCCATTGCCACTGTAAACACCAACTTACTCCAAAAACAGCTATTGAGCATTGAAAGAAGAAGCCACACATTGTTGAGTAGAACAATTTTTACTCTGTGCACATTCACATGTGCATTTAGAAAAGGGTTTTTGAACAAACCAACATATTTTTAGAAGAATTTTTTTTTTAGACATTAGAAATGTCCTTTTTTGTGGTAAACAGGCATGTTTTTAGAACCATAACACAATACACAACTCAGGAACTTACAAAGTTCAACTTTGATAAATTGAAGGCAATATCAGACATTAGTATGTCCAAACTGTGTTGATATTGCCTTCATCAGATGGGGTGATGTCACCCCTGTGAAAGCCAAATTTTGAAGAGGCACACAAATTGAGAGCCAAAATGGGGATTTCCCTCCTGATCCTATGGCTAAGGTCAACATGTGCTAGCTCCCGTCATGGGGGATCAATGGACGTGTTTCGGGGGTACAACCCCTTCTTCTCAACTACTTGAGCCTTTGAGGAAGGGGTTGCACCCACAAAACGCGTACATTGATATCCCGTGATGGCAGATAGCACATGTTGACACACCGTGTGCATCTTCAAAATTTGGCTTTCAAAAGTTATAAGAAAAATAAAAACCATTTGTAAAATTTTGGTGTGTTTTATATTCTGCCTAAAACATCAATGATGTTTTTGAGTCTTTTTTCCACATCATTGATGTCTTTCTTGATCTTCTGTAAATCCCTATGCACACCATGATCTCCCCGATGAGAATGTGTGCACTTGCGCTTGTGAAATGTTTTTCTTCTTCCACAACATCCACATCACCTAAAAATAAAAAAAAACACACCATGTATTATAAATATGCAGGCATCCATCTATTACCTGAAGCTGTGGTCTCAGACACTCACCTGTTGTGGTCACTATTTCGCCCACTTCATAAACCTCTCTTACCTCCATATCCTCTGGCTGTGGTGTGGGATTTTCCCCTTCTTTAGGAGGTGGGGGATCCCTGGTGTCCTCTGATGTCCCGAGTCTTTTCTCCCCTAAATCAATAAAAAAAAGGTATACTTAGCACACAGATATTTGAGGGCAGAAATAGGAATATGAAACATTGCTTGGAAGTGTCGTACAATTGTCTGTTTTGGCAGAGTTCCAAGCTGAAGACATGATTTGTTTCCCTTTCTTAAACCTGGAATACCTAACTTTTTTGGTAAAGTATCACGCATGTATAGACCCCTAGTATCCACTGGAGCACCTGTGTGGGACACCGTAAAATGTTTGTTCTAACACTAGTGCTCCTGCGTCTAGATGTGTAAACAGCTGCTGAGTGTCCTCTCCTTTCACCGAATCAAGTTTGCATTTCATTCTAGTTACAAACCCATTTAGACAACAATGTCATAAACTTCTTTGAATACAAATAGGCCTGAACAAATGTAGTTAACCTGTATCTGCCAAAAACATCGTATTAGTGGGCGAATGAACAATGTTTACTACGAACGATTACTGTGCCCACGGACCCGAAAGTTGCCATTTTAAACTATACAACAGTAAAGAAAAGCACATGGAACAGCATGCAAGTAATAAAAATTAATAGGAACACACGACAACTACTTACTTTTTGCAGAACTCTCTTGATCCTTCTGTACTGATCCTGCTCCCTCAATTTCAGGTCTGACCAGTGTTTCCTCAATTGATCCTTGGATCGTCGTACCCCAAAATTCCTGTGCAGACTTCTCACAACTTTAGTCATGATCTTGGCCTTTCTCACATTTGGGTTTGGGTACGGTCCATGCTTCCCATCATAGTCGGCCCTCTTCAAGATGTCCACCATCTCCACCATCTCTACAAAGACCATATTTGAGGCCTTAAATCTCCTCCGGGATCGGGACATTCATGGCTCCGGGCTTTCATCGTTGCTGCTGCTGTCTGCATGCACTTGTTCTTTCTCCGCCATGTGCTCTCCCACTGTGCTGAAAGAGAAGGGGCAGGGAATATACTAGATAGAAGGTCAGGGGAAGGCAGAGTTTAATGCATGCGCAGTGTATATAAATCGTAACACGCGTGCATCGTACGTATGATCTGTGAGCAGAGGAAGGAATAGCGGAAGCACCGATCGTGATAACGAAGGTACAATTTTACCTTGGGCCTATACTGCTTATAGATTGAGGCCTATATTGGGATAAGATTACTAGAGTTTAGCCTGAGATTAGGATTTTTGTCTTGTGTTGTGTCTTGCAGAGAAAATGGATCTATTGAATGATCAGGACTTTATCCCCTTTATGACGGCAACCATCAACTATTTATAGACCACAATTGGTGGTATGAGGAGCACATATAATAGGGAGTGCAAGAAGGTCCAGGATTCCCAGAGATCAGGAGCTGTAGCAAATGACATTTATGTACCCAGGCTGTGGTACTATGACAGAATGCATTTTCTGGCAGACCAGAGGGAACCCAGGCCACCACTCTCCAGTCTTCCTTCAACACTTCCTTCCACCCCAGCTGAGGCTTCCAACATCCAACCTGGGCCTTCCACCCAGGAAGATGTGGAGGAGCCCAGCTTGAGCCAGGTATAGCATTGTTCAACATATTTATTGTCGAAAAATGAATTATGTTAACTAGATGTTATTATTGATCACTAATTCTGATTTAACAAAGTGTTTTACATATCAATAGACAGTAGTGGCCACAAATGATTGGGACAAGGAAGAAAAATGCTGGGGTCAGAATGATAGTCTTTTATAATTATTAACATTCAATTTGTAACAGTCATGAGCTGAAAATTGTGTGTGATTGATGAACCAAAAACTAAAACTATGTCCCTTTTTCATACACAGGAAAGCCTCAGCCAGGAGGAGGCTGTGGAAAGTAGCAGCCAGGAGGTGGCCGAGCCCAGTAGCCTGCCCGAATCCCAGGTCCCTCCCCTCCGCCTTTAAAAAAAATGGCCCAGGAAGGGGAGTAACCTGGAGGAGGCAGTACTTGGGCTATTTCGTCAGGCTACTGCGGCCCTCAGAACCCCCCCAGTCTTCAAGAGGACTATGCCTGCATAGCAGCCTGCAAAATGCAGGAAATGGAGGAGGGCCAACGCCTCTTCTGTGAGGAAGTTACGTTACAAGCCCTAAATAAGGGGTTGAGGGGCAAACTCACAAGCCAAAGCCAGGTTTGTGAGTTCGACCATTGTCCTCCTCCTCCACCTCCTGCCATAACTCCAACACCAGAGCCACAGCCTGGAAGCAAGCCTGGAAGCAAGCGTGGAAGGAAGCGTGGAAGGAAGACAAGAAAGTGATGGCCTGGGTTCGGTCTGGTCTGAAAAAAGATGCAGGCTGTGGTAATACCACAGCCTGGGGACATATATGTCATCTGTTGGTGTTCCTGATCTCTCGGAGTCCTGGACCGGATTGTGTTCACTATTATATGGACTCCTCATGCTACCAATTTTGGCTGTAAAATAGATGATGTGTGCCCTGGGGTACAAAAGGCTTCGCCAATTTCACCAGTGTAGCCAGCGTTGCCTTCCTCTTTATTTGGTTATGATCCATAATAAATGGCAATTTTTTTTTCACAAATACTTGCCTATGTGTTTTACTTTAAAAAGAACAGTTTTGTTTGTGAGTAGGCAGGTACATTTCAAAAATACAATGTCAAATTAACAAGGGACACCAACACCAAACAACCTCCTTGAGGTTAAAAAGTACAAGTTAATAATGGTGTTGTGGTAACTTGACACACAAAATGACAAAAAAAATTATGGAGATCAGTAGAAAAAAAAATATAAAAAAAAACAGGAGATCTTGATAAAAAAAACAAAAAACAAAAAAAAAGTACCGGTAGATCACTATAAAAAATTTTTAAAAAAAGGAGATCTTCATTAAAAAAAAAAAGTAGACCGCTATAAAAAAATAAAATAAAAAAAGGAGATCTTCATAAAAAACAAACAAAAAATGGAGATCTTCATAAAAAAATAAAGAAAAAAAGATCACTATAAAAATAAATTCTAAACAACAAATATTATTCAGGAGATCACGAGAAATAATAAAGAAATCAGTTAGTGAGAACACTGCGTGACTATCAGCAGCAAAACAACTTCATTATTCTAGCATTATAAAGAAGATGAGAATGCGCTGCATTGAAAGATGAAAAAATGTGCAGCGTAACGAATGTGCTATCTCCATAACGAACGCTAGTTTTACCAGACCGAGCGCTTCCGTCTCGTACTTGATTCAGAGCATGCGTGGAATTTGGTGCATCAGAATTGTGTACACACACTCGGAATTTACGACAACGGATTTTGTTGTCGGAAAATTTGAGAACCAGCTCTCAAATTTTTGTTGTCGGAAATTCCGACAAAAAATGTCCGATGGAGCCTACACACGGTCGGAATTTCTGACAACAAGCTCCCATCGAACATTTGTTGTCGGAAATTCTGATCGTGTGTACACGGCAATACTCTGCAAGAGAGCTTGACTTACGAGCTTACTGGCCAAATCACCAGATGAAAATAGAAAAAAGACAGCCTAAGGCCCCTTTCACACGTGCGGACCGTATGTCCGTATTTCATCCATCTGTTTTCGGATGAAATACGGACATACATGCACCCCTATGGGATAGCAGATGTCAGCGGATGAATATCCGCTGACGCCCGATATCATCCGGCCCCGCTATTGTTCGATTTTGCAGACGGAGGAAAATACTATTTTTCTATCCGTCTGCAGAGCGGATCGGATGAACACGGACAGACGGTCCGTGTTCATCCGATCCCCCATAGGGGAGAGCGGAGATCTGACAGGGCGGTCCCTGCACAGTAACGGAGCGATCCCCGCTGAGCAAGCGGATGTTCACAGGTCAGATCAACACGGATCCGCACGTGTGAAAGGGGCCTTAAAAATAAAACTAATGCAGCCACCACATCTAACAATTTGTAATGTTTGTTTTGGGTTTAATACCACCTTAAACTTCCAGGGGTTGAGCAATTGAGTGATTTATCTTTGCAAATCTATTGTGTAGCAGCTAACATTGAAAAAGAGATGTGATGCAAACAAAGTGATCAGTTCCTCTAAGATTTTAGTCCCTCCTGTAGAAAGAACTTGTGCAGCCCATATGTAAAGTGGCACTGCAGGATCATGGGAGATCAAATGTACTAGAGGTATCTCCAGTGTATAGATTGATCTCTTATAATTTGGTCCCATAGAATGCTATATGATGCAATAAAGGAGATCAGTCTCATGAGAATCAAATCTGGCAGCCATTCTTACTAACAATCTTTCATACAGTATAGACTCAACCAAAGGCCTGGCTGATGACAAATTATTTCAGCTATAACATCTGCAGATCTACTAAGAATAAGGTAAATGCAATTATGTCAAAACAGGCTGAGCCTGTAATGTCTGTTTTCTGTTGTTGCTGTTAATTGTAACCATTGCATCCTATTAGTAATTGATTTGAAAGGTTCTGGAAGTTGTAAATATATTGTTACTGTTGTTTGATATGTACTGTAGGGATAGTCCCAATGGAACATTGCGTGTTCGTTTGCCTGCAAACGTACCGAACTGTACATTTGGGCCATTCAAGGCAAATTTGAGCGCCCCATAATGCACAGCGAGATCGCACTGCATTGATGGCTGCTGATTGGCCAAAGCATGCACCTGACCTGCATGCTTTGGCCAATCACAGCGCGATCTGCTGGGAGAGCCATGATCGGCCAAAGGCAGGGTGCCTTTGGCCAATCATGGCTCAGGGGGCTAAGTCCATTCCCCACACTATATAAGGCTGCTTACACGGTGGCCATATGTAGTGTGATAACGTGGAGATTGAGAGAACTTGAGCTAGCTTAGGCAGATTAGTTAGTGGCGTGCAGGCAGTTTAGTATATATCTAGATATATATATATATCTATATATATAGATATATATATATATCTATATATATGCAAAGCGAAAAGAGTTTTTGGGATTTTAAAGGTGCACAAATACAAGAATGTAAAAAAATATATAAATTTATTTAGAAAACATTAAAAACAGTATGAAGACATACAATCATACAATACATAAACAGGTGAAAACTGATTGAATCTCTACATGTTTCTCCATAACCAATGGCTTCTTCAGGGGAATTATTATCAGGCACTGTACCAATGATCACTAAAGAGTCAAAAATAGAAAAAGATTTTTTAGAGCAAGACAAAAGATATAACAATTACGAAATATACAACTGTACATTATTAAATTTCATTTTCCTGGATTGGTTATGGTGAAACATGTAGAGATTCAATAAGTTTGCACCTGTTTATGTATTGTATGATCATTTATTCATGTCTTCATACTGTTTTTAATGTTTTCTAAACACATTTATATATTTTTTTACATTCTTGTTGTATTTGTGCACCTTTAAAATCCCAAAAACTCTTCTCGGATATGCTTTGCTTATATAGGGGATGTGATTCTTGGATGTTCAGCAAAAATTTCTCTCCTTTGGGTGGATATATATATATATATATATATATATATATATATATATATATATATATACAGGGCAGTCAGTGTAGAGTATATAATACAGTGCATTGAAGTGGTTAAGGGGAACCCTATGACAGATTTAAGAAAAAAATGGCGTGGGGTCCCCCCCAAAATCCATACCAGGCACTTTGGGTCTAGTGTAGATTTTTAAGGGAAACTCCATGCCAAAATCAAGCAGCCTGGCAGGCCAGGAAAGGGTGGGGGGAGCTCCCTCCCCCCCTGAACCACACCAGGCCATTGTTTGTCAGGGTCTGCAAGTGGGGGGCTTATCGGAATCTGGAAGCCCCCTTTACAAAGGGCCCCAGATCCCGGCCCCCCACCTTATGTGAATGGGTATTGGGTACATTGTAACCCTACCCATTCACCAAAAAAGTTTCAAAAAGGAAAAATCACAATACACAGTTTTTAACAATTCCTTTATTAAAAAAGAAAAAAAAGTGTCCTGTGATGTCCATCCATCTTCAATCATGCCGCTGGATGGACCCGAACAATAGAAGAAAAAAAGCTTTGCCTCGAAGGGAGGCCTCCCGGTGACTGCTGTCTCCTGGCTGTGACAGCTGTTATATAGGCAAGGGCGGGCCACCCAGTGACATAACCGAGTGACCCTGCCCCTTCTGATGTTTTTTCTTCAGAACCGTTGGGCGGCGTGATTGACGATGGATGTACATGGCGGGAAACTTTTTTTTTTCCTTTTTTAATAAAGGAATTGTCAAAACTGTCTATTTGGGTTTTTACTTTTTGACAATGTACTCCTACCCATTCACATAGTGGGAGGGCCGGGATATGGGGGTCCCCTTGTTAAAGGGGATGAGAACACATGCTTTTGTTTTTCTTTGTATCTATTAAGTTCACTTTGCGGTAAAGTAATGAAGCTTCTAAAACCTGTGTAGTATATTATGTGCTTTTACTAAACAACAATGCTGTGCATACAAACTACTTACAACTACTTAGAAAACCAACACAAGACATACAAATTATTATAGATATGCATACAACACATGCACACGCTACCTAACTTTCCTAACAAATGAACATGGACCATGGTCTGTATACAATAAGGATACACTAAAAAGTCACTTAGCTCAGGTGTTAGTGGCTTCATGATCTATGTCAACAACCAAGCCGCCAGGCTCTGCTCAAGCGATTGCAGGAAATAGGGAGCTAGTGTAATCTCCAGGGGAAGTTTCTTCTGGTCTTGTGTTGTAAAGGGGCCCTCTGTCAGAGACCTTCCTTACTGTTATGGAGCCCCCCTTTCAACCTATGCTGCTGCCATTTTATTTGGAAAGTTTAGGTAGCTATTCCCACATGGACATATCCTCTTCTCCATCAGTTTATAAACAAAACATTTCCTTACACAAACTCTAGATGGCACTGTGGTATCGCAGATGGCATAGGTCAAATATGTCAACATGTCAGGCTATTGTTGACACATATTGACATGATATTAAGAATAAATGTTTGACACGAACTCCCCTAAAATAATGGAAGCAACTAATAATTTTTACATGGCCATCGACTCATTTACATTGGCCCAATATACAACAATAGTATCTATTTTCCATTGTATTAGAGGACAGCTTGTGTTTCAGAAATGTGCATTTAAGAAACCTGATGTTTACTCCTAAAACAACAAACCGATTTTTTATGTAAGTCTGAGAAACACACCAAAAATCAAAAATACACATATATACTGTATATACACAGGTACAAACCCCAGTAAAAACTGATAAAGAAATATACTATCAACTTGAAAGCAATCCAGTCACAAATATATTGCTGCTATAGGTACCTCATATACACACAATAATTTAAGTGCAAACGTAAAAAGTAATACAGCAATAGCCAGTAATAGCCAGGAGTGGAGACTAAGTGATTAGAATCTCTGTATAGAGAATTGTTATTGAAAACATTATGAAGCGCATGGAACTTAACAGCTTGAATAATGTATGTGTTTTTTAAAACAAAGTATTAAAAGTCTAGCTCAATATTTACTGGTCTTTTAAATAGTTCTTTGGGCCAAGAAGGTCCAAACAAACTATTTCCTTCTTATAAAGCAAGATGGAGGAATTAAATCAAACACCACATCCCAAAATGAAAGTTATTCAAGTAAACTGAAGGGGGAAGAGAGGTGACAAACCTCGGGACTTTAAAGGTGCTAGATGAGGAAATTGAAACTCGATAGTAGTAATATAAAATCAATACATTTTATTAGAAAGATATAAAAAAAAATGAGAACAAGAATTCATCTATATCTGAAATCACTCAAAACTGTACAGGCATATTTGGGCAAAACACTACCACTCTCACTACCACTCTCAACATGTTTCACTCGACAGAGCTTCCTCAGGAGATTCTGGTGTGACACTTTATATGCTAAGGGTAACAGAAGGATTGAAATAAGTATCTCATGTTAGTAGTACATTAATACAGTAACATGTAAAAACATGCGTGTTGGCATATATATTTAGAGACATGCAAATATATGGAAAAATCAATCAATCAAAATATAGGGCATAGAAATACATGGGTGCAAGAAAGAGACTGAACCTCACCGAGACTGCTTTAAATCAATGAATGATGTAAATGGAAGAATATAGGTTCCAAATGTGCATAGGTTCAAAATATGTATATACCACTAGCGTGATCTTTTGAAAAGAACAAAAACCAGTAATCTAGTAATCAAGTGAACAAACCGAAGTCGGGACTCACCAGTTTGTAGAGCGTAGCGTGATAAGCGAGACCTGGGAGAGGTAATATCTCTCCCAAACACAGGATGTCTCTGGCAGAATATATCGGTGTGTTACCACCGTTTAAATAGTTCCCTTCCGACTCAGCGGCGTCTGACGTCACCGCTGAGTCGCGAACGTGATGAGGGGATGTCAGTGCGCATGCACCAGGAATGATGGACGGCTCGTGTAAATAGACAAAACCACGTCAGAAACACAGCCGCCATCATAGAAAGTCCAATGCCCTCAGTAGATGAAGAAATGAGGGCATAGCTGGGGTGGAGGGATATAGGAAATGACAAGACAAAACCGCACATCCCAACTCGAACCATACAGGAACTTCATAGGATTTGACTCAATAGTCTGGGGCACAGCATAAGGACAAATCCAAATAAGGCACAAATCGGTAGGATAAATTGATTGAAAAGCCGATCGGTTAGTGCCCTGGGCATCCATGCAAGCAAACAGTTTGGAGCAAATCAGAGAAGAGGGAAAAAAGATTAGGTGCCCCACTAATGAAGAATAAACAATAGAGAATAAAAAACATAGACATATGATAAATCATCTAATTGACGAAAATCTATAGTAAGACAAATCAAAAATAGAAATAATTAGCAGTTTGTTGGTTCGGTTTAGTCAGATCCTGCATCCACATATTTGTACAAAAATATAAAATTCCTCTGTATATTTAATTTATACAAAACAATTCCATAGAATTAATAAAGAATAGTGCAGCAAATGAAATTAATAGTTACATCAATAAATACAAAGAAAAAAAAAAAAAACCTTGTCTACAAAATGATTTAAAACTTAGAGCATCATTCAGACCAGGGTGCCTGAGGGCATCTAGGTCAGAGATCCATCGTGCCTCATGTTGTAATAAAATTTTATCATTGTCACCCCCTCTCTCATTAGGGGGGACATGTTCAATTTGTGCCTTATTTGGATTTGTCCTTATGCTGTGCCCCAGACTATTGAGTCAACTCCTATAGAGTTCCTGTGTGGTTCGGGTTGGGATGTGCGGTTTTGTCTTGTCACTTCCTATATCCCTCCACCCCGGCTATGCCCTCATTCCTTCATCTACTGAGGGCATTGGACTTTCTATGATGGCGGCTGTGTTTCTGACGCGGTTGCATCTATTTACACGCACTGTCTATCATTCCTGGTGCATGCGCACTGGCATCCCCTCATCGCGTCCGCGACTCGGCGGTGACGTCAGACACCGCCGAGTCAGAAGGGAACTATTTAAACGCCGGCAACACGTCGCTATATTCTGCCAGAGACATCCTGTGTTTGGGAGAGGTATTATCTCTCCCAGGTCTCGTTTATCATGCTACTTTCTACAAACTGGTGAGTCTTGACCTTCGGTTTGTTCACTTGATTACTAGATTACTGGTTTTTGTTCTTTTCAAAAGATCACGCTAGTGGTATATATATGTTGTTTCAGGATCACTTTGGAAGTTTCAGCCGGATAACCATTCTGGTAAGCTCCAAGCTCTTCCTTGTGATGTCCCTACTGATGAGTTTGCGTTGGATTTAAATTCCTTTGAATCGTTACAACTGTGCTGACCAGTCATTCTTATCAGCAATATACCTCAAGTTTTCAAATTGATTCAATCTATCTTATTCTCAGTAAAGGTAATTATTCCCTCTTGAATTCCTGTCAGGGAACTTTTCAGAATGAAATATGTTTTCTCCAGATTTGTTTATATATATATTTTTCTTTTAAGAAAAATGTATTATTATATTTCCTTTCTGCAAGTATCAAAGGAGTATAATCAGATTAATGGGTTATTTCGTGCACATTTGGAACCTATATTCTTCCATTTACATCATGCAATGATTTAAAGCAGTCTCGGTGGGGTTCAGTCTCTTTCTTGCACCCATGTATTTCTATGCCCTATATTCTGATTGATTGATTTTTCCATATATTTGCATGTCTCTAAATATATATGCCAACACGCATGTTTTTACATGTTACTGTATTAATTTACTACTAACCTGAGATACTTATTTCAATCTTTCTGTTACCCTTAGCATATAAAGTGCCACACCAGAATCTCCTGAGGAAGCTCTGTTGAGTGAAACATGTTGAGAGTGGTAGTATGCCTGTACAGTTTTGAGTGATTTCAGATATGGAAGAATTCTTGTTCTCATGTTTTTATATCTTTCTAATAAAATTTATTGATTTTATATTACTACTAGTGAGTTTAAATTTCTGCATCTAGCACCTTTAAAGTCCCGAGGTTTGTCACCTCTCTTCCCCCTTCAGTTTGCTTGAATAATTTTCATTTTGGGATGTGGTGTTTGATTTAATTCCTCCATCTTGCTTTATAAAATTGTATAATCGGGTGTTACCCACCCATCACTCTTAAAGATGGAGTAAAATCAAATTCATTAACTCTTATTACATTGAAGTATTTAATTTGTGCAGCATTCTGTGTATTCTTCTATCAAAAAATCTGCCTTTTTTTTCAGTCATTATGGCTAAATACTGTGGCAATGCATTTAAAGGACTCATGGACAACTGGAGGAGGCCTCTCTATGGATCGTTTTTTTCTCAGACTTCAGAGAATTCTGGAAAAAAATCTGGGATTTGTTGGAATAAGTGGTACTTTAATATATAGATGATAAAATGTCCCCATGGGGCCTGAGAATACAAATTTTCCCCACCGTCAACAAACTAGAACAATAATTCAAATTAAACTGGGAGGACAATTTACAGCAGTGTTCCATCAAAATGATGGAACTGCTATGTTGTCACTATACCACAGAATGCTGATGATGCACTCTTCTCTACCCAAGAGAGTGCGATAAAGGCAAATCTCAAATTATATGTGGCCGAAATACTTAAAACCAAAGAAAAGAAGTTCATAAGAGGCAAACTATCCTATGATAACAGTCAGGCCTATAATTGGGCCCCACTGAAAAATAGAAGACACAATACCAAAATGTGTACTCCTAAAGAATAGACTTCTGAACCTAATGATTCCGACACTTCATCACTGTCTTCTGTTTCTTCTTCGCAGGCACCTGATCCCACTATAACCACCAAAAAGCAACAACTGCATAAACGCACCAATGGTAATGTAAGCGCACAATTGGGAACCTCTAAATGTTTTTCCAGCACCCATTAACACTAGAGCAGCAGCTGCAAAAACGTTGGCTTCCTCAAACGCACCGGGTCACTCTGAAACCACTCTGGTAAGTAATGTTACTGACATAATCACACAATCAGATTTTCGCACAGCGCCGATTTTCACCCAACTGGTACTCGACCTAAAGAAAACAGGAGGTATGGAATCACCACACCAGAAACAATCCAAAATCAGTTTGAAGTAATCAACTTATCATCGATTGCTCTCACAGTCGATCAAATTTCTGTTCTAAAACTTGGCCTAACATTTTGTCCCACACAAAAGGTTGATCCATTTGAATTAATTAAAGATCTTAATTTATTCTCGCACAAACTATTATTCCGAATTCTGTATGATAAACCACAATCATTGACAGCTGTTGTCTGTTGAACATGAACTAAAGTTTGTATTTTACAATAAACTTATCGCATATTTGAATTTATCTTGAATATCTGATCTACTCTATTCTTACATTATCAATTAATGTTTTGCTACTTTAAAAACCCCTTGGGGAAATTTTCGATCTCTTTGATATTACAGCTTTGGAAGATTTAATGGAATTATAGGATGAGGGACATATAGATGAAACTGAATATCTAAAAACTGACCGTCTTTAATCTCATCAGGCTGTTGCATCTTCAGATCTAGCCCCCTCCCCAATAATATCATTACCCAAAGATTATAAACCCAAATCTCGTACTTTTCCAAGTCTGCAGAGTTATTCCAGTGTTTGGGCCTTCACCCAACAAGTGACTAACGAGATTCGTAAAACTAAATGAAAGGGATTATCCCAATCCAACCTTACGCCAGCCCAAAAAGAGGCATTAATTTCTCTGCAAAAAGAGACCCACCTAACTATAAAACCTTTGGATAAAGGGAACAACTTGGTTGTAATGGATAACTCCTTCTATGAGTCAATGGTTATGAGACTTCTGCAGAATCGTGAGTGGTATAAAAGAATACCTGAAAGTCATGTTAATTATACAGTGACTCATTACAGACAACTTATTAGCTCAGCTTAGGATCAGGGACTAATAAACAATAAGACGTGGACATTCCTTAATGTTCCAGCCCCTAAAACTCCAACTCTATATGCCCTTCCTAAAATCCACAAAAACCCTGCTAATCCACCAAGACGCCCCATCGTTTCGGGAAATGGCTGTCTCACCGAAACTGCTAGTGAACTCATTGATGACTTCCTGAGGCCACATGTTGAAGGCTTGGTGTCTTATTTGCAAGACACCAGTGACCTCCTTAGAACTCTTGATGGGATCACAGTCCCAGAGGGATCGTGGTTGGTGGCCCTCGATGTTGAGGCCCTCTACAACTCCATCCCCCATGATTTGGGGGTTAGGGTTGTGGAGGGCTTAATTTCTGAGAATGATAAAGCACCTCAAACCTTCAACAAGTTTATATTGGATCTACTTTGATTCATTTTGACCAATAACATTTTTCTTTTTGGACGCTCCCACTACCTCCAGATACAGGGAGTGTCTATGGGGACCAAATGTGTTGCCTCATATGCAAACCTGTATCTGGGGTGTGGGAGCCTGATCTCTTTTTCAGAGATGATATGCAAGCATTCTTTGAACAGATACCTATTTGGAGACGATTTATTGATTATATCTTTTTCATCTGGACTGGAAGCAGAGATGACCTACTTGTTTTTTTTGAGAGCCTTAAAGTGGATGTAAACCCGAAAAATGTTTTTATTTTTATTTTTTATATCATACTGTAGAGTATAAGATTTCCTATCATTTGAGCCCAGTCTTGCCACACAGAGTTAATCCATCTCTGAGCAATCCTCTTTTATTGTTCAGTGAGATAAATCTTGATAAACAGAGAAAAACTTTGTCAAATACTCCCCCCTGTTGTGAGTCACAGGTGATTTACGTATCTCGTGCACTAGCCTAAGAGACATTCAGTATTTTTTAATTCCCTCCCACTCCTTTCTTCAGCAGCTCTGCAAGGATTGGCTGTTCCACACCTCAGCATGATTTGGCATGCTGAAGTCATGTGGTTATTTTCCTGTCTTTTCACTGGTTGTTAGAGATCATAGCAGAAGTTCAGTGTTAGAAATACACAGGAGAAAATGCATATTGACAAGGGGAGTGTAGAGGTGGGCGGGGAGTCTACTGACATCACGACTCCACCCACTGAGCTCCAGACAACAGACCCACCCACAGAATATGCAGTTTTTTACGGGTCTAATAACAGACAGAGGGGAGACATTTGACAGGTAAAGATACATGCAGGAGGCATGTATATCCTTATAGATAACCCCTATGGCAGTAGTGTAGAAAGGATGACATTGGGTTTACATCCACTTTAAGTTAAACAGATTTAATCACTATGGAAACTAGTCAACAAAAATTAACATTTTTGGACATACAGATTTTTATTAAGTCTGATGGTAGCATTGGGTCTACACTTTTTGGTAAACCCTCTGCGGGAAATTCTCTGCTTCATGCTACCAGTTCCCATCCTGCCCCCTTGATAGCTAATGTACCCTATGGACAGTACCTCAGGTTAAAGAGAAACTGCAGTGAGCATTTTCAATTCGAACAAGAAGCTAAAGCTTTGCAGATCTGTTTGAGACAACAAGGTTACAGCAAAAAATGTCTCAAAAGGCCCTACCTCAAAGCTAAAAATCAGGACAAATCCACCTTGATTCATGTAAAAAAAAAACCCAAAGCCAATGTAGGGGTTAGATTAATTACTCGATTTTCTGGCCAGCACCAACAAGTGCGAGACATTTTAAAAAAATACTGGTATCTCCTTATGGGAGATGGCAATGTTTCGAAACACCTCAAAGAATTCCCAGAGATAACTTATAAGAGATCTAGGTCATTGAGGGACAAATTTGTGCACAGTCACTATGCTCCACAACAAGCTGCCCCAGATGAAAGAAAGGGCACTAGGCCCTGTCACAAATGTAATTATTGCAGACACATTTATGCATCAAGACATATCCTTCTTTCCGATGGACGCATGTACAAACCCAAGTTTTTGGCTACATGTCAGTCCATTGGGATAGTTTACATCATGATTTGTGACTGCGATGTGTTTTATGTCAGCAAGACAAAACAACCTTTTTTTCACCGCATCAGGGACCATGTCTCCTTGGTAGGGAAAAGAAAGATGGAGACACCTATAAGTCGCCATATGGGCCTCTACCATAATGTCGATGATTCCAAAATGCACTTTTTTGCCCTTGAACATGTCCCCCCTAATGAGAGAGGGGGTGACAATGATAACATTTTATTACAACATGAGGCACGATGGATCTCTGACCTAGATGCCCTCAGGCACCCTGGTCTGAATGATGCTCTAAATTTTAAATCATTTTTGTACACAAGTTTTTTTTATGTAACTATTAATTTCATTTGCTGCACTATTCTTTATTATTTCTATGGAATTGTTTTGTATAAATTAAATATACAGAGGAATTTTATATTTTTGTACAAATATGTGGATGCAGGATCTGACTGAACCAAACCGAGGAACTGCCAATTATTTCTATTTTTGATTTGTCTTACTATATATTTTCATCAATTAGATGATTTATCATATGGCTATGTTTTTATTCTCTATTGTTTATTCTTCATTAGTGGGGCACCTAATCTTTTTTCCCTGTTCTCTGATTTGCTCCAAACTGTTTGCTTGCACGGGCGCCCAGGGCACTAACCAATCGGCCTTTCAATCAATTTATCCGACCGATTTGTGCCTTATTTGGATTTGTCCTTATGCTGTGCCCCAGACTATTGAGTCAACTCCTATGGAGTTCATGTGTGGTTCAGGTTGGGATGGCGGCTGTGTTTCTGATGCCGTTGTGTCTATTTACACGCGCCATCCATCATTCCTGGTGCATGCGCATTGGCATCCTCTCATCACGTCAAACGCCGCAGAGTCAGAAGGGAACTATTTAAATGGCAGCAACACACCGCTATATTCTGCCAGAGACATCCTGTGTTTGGGAGAGGTATTATCTCTCCCAAGGTCTCACTTATCATGCTACTCTCTACAAACTGGTAAGTCCCGACCTTCGGTTTGTTCACTTGATTACTAGATTACTGGTTTTTGTTCTTTTCAAATGATCACACTAGTGGTATATATATGTTGTTTTAGGATCATTTTGGAAGTTTCAGCTGGATAACCATTCTGGTTTGCTCCAAGCTCTTACTTGTGATGTCCCTACTGATGAGTTTGCGTTGGATTTAAATTCCTTTGAATCATTACAACTGTGCTGACCAGTCATTCTTATCAGCAATATAGCTCAAGTTTTTTAAATTGATTCAATCAATCTTATTCTAAAGGTAATTATTCCCTCTTGAATTCCTGTCAGGGGACTTTTCAGAATGAAATATATTTTCTCCTCCAGATTTGTTTATATATATTTTTTTCTTTTAGGAAAAATGTATTATTATATTTCCTTTCTGCATCAAAGGAGTATAATCAGATTACTGGGATGTTTTGTGCACATTTGGAACCTATATTCTTCCATTCACATCATTCATTGATTTAAAGCAGTCTCGGTGAGGTTCAGTCTCTTTCTTGCACCCATGTATTTCTATGCCCTATATTTTGATTGATTGATTTTTCAATATATTTTTGCATGTTTCTAAATATATATGCCAACACGCATGTTTTTACATGTTACTGTATTAATGTACTACTAACATGAGATACTTAATTCAATCTTTCTGTTACCCTTAGCATATAAAGAGCCACACCAGAATCTCCTGAGGAAGCTCTGTTGAGTGAAACATGTTGAAAGTGGTAGTGTTTTCCCCAAATATGCCTGTACAGTTTTGAGTGATTTCAGATATGGATGAATTCTTGTTCTCATGTTTTTTATATCTTTCTAATAAAATGTATTGATTTTATATTACTACTAGTGAGTTTCAATTTTCGCATCTAGCACCTTTAAAGTCCCTATAGTGGCAGGCTAGGGTAGTATATAGACAGGCTAGGGTAGTATATGGACAGTGGTATCAGTGGCAGTGCTGGGAAGGGATGGGATCAGTGGCAGTGCTGGGAAGGGATAGGATCAGTGGCAGTCCTGGTGGGGGATGGGATCAGTGGCACTGCTGGGGAGGGATAGAGTCAATGGCAGTGCTGATGAGGGATGGGATCAGTGGCAGTGCTAGAGGGATAGGATCAGTGGCAGTGCTGGGGATGGATAGGATCAGTGGCAGTGCTGGGGAGGGAAAGGATCAGTGGCAATGCTGTGGAAGGATGGGATCAGTGGCAGTGCTGGGGAGGGATGGGACCAGCGGCAATGCTGGGGAGGGATGGGATCAGTGACAGTGCTGGTGGGGGGATGGGATCAGTGGCAGTGCTGGGGAGGGATAGGATCAGTGGCAGTGCTGGGAAGGGATGGGATCAGTGGCAGTGCTGATGAGGGATAGGGTCAGTGGCAGTGCTGGGGAGGCATAGGATCAGTGGCAGTGCTGGTGGGTGGGATGGGATCAGTGGCAGTGCTGGGGAGGGATGGGATCAGTGGCAGTGCTGGGAGGGATGGCATCATTGGCAGTGCTAGGAAGGGATAGGATGACTGGCAGTGCTGGAGAGATAGGATCAGTGGCAGTCCTGGGGGGATAGGATCAGTGGCAGTGGTGGGGGGATAGGATCAGAGGCAGTGCTGTGGAGGATAGGATCACAGGCACTTTTTCCCTGACCCTGTGGTGTCTGCGGCAGCAGTGACACCTATGCCGAGATCAGGGGATGGGGTCTCCTCCAGCCCCTCCCACTTCACAGTCCTCACAAGTCAGCTGACCACTAGTCTCTACCCCTGGCCATTCCATGAACTGAATGGGCGGCCGCAAAGAGGCTGAGTGTGCGGCCTCAGGCTCCAGGGACAGCCCAGCTGCCGCAGCTGCTTTGTGCCCCACATGCAACCCGGAGGCCCCGCTCACTTAGCTGTCATTACTTGGGATGCACAATCTGACAGCCTGGACGGTGGGGGGGACACGGAGCTTCTCACGGCCGGAAGTCCCTTTAGGGTCGACCCTCCTCAGCCTCATACATTATACAGTGCTGTGTTCCGGCAGTGAGACAAAGACTTCCTGTCTTGCACTTGGAACAATAATAAGTCAGGCTGAGCATTGCTCAGCTTTTCACAAGAAGCTTTGTATTCTATATGCAAAGCTTCCTCTGGCTGCAACTGTGAGGCAGGTTATGATGTCATGATCGCCGCCTCAGCCAATCAGGGGAAGCTTTGCATAAAATAACATTTTTTTTTCTAGTTTTGGATAGAGTGGTAATAGATTAACAACACCTTTTATTTCTGTTTGTGTCTCTGCTGAGTAGATTATGGGCTTCTATTTCCCTTGGTGATCATTGACTCCAGTACAGAAAATGAAGGAAAATCCAGAATTTTAGAGATTTCACAGCAAAACAAGATTAGGGGAAATCTTCCAATGGGGACACCAGTTCTGGTGACAGTTGTCTAAAAGAGGTTCTCCGCTCGCTTTGGAAAGCTTTCCTATTACTTCCTATTGTGTCCCTTGGAATATACACTCACCCTCCACTTTATTGGTCACATTTGTTTAAGTGCTTGGTAACACAAATTTCTAATCAGCCAATCACATGGCAGCAACTCAATGCATTTAAGCATCGTGGTGAAGATGACTTGCTGAAGTTCAAACTGAGCATCAGAATGGGCAAGAAAGAGGATTTAACCACTTGCCGTCCCACAAATAGAGCTTTCTGTGGTGGTATTTGATCACCTCTGCGTTTTTTATTTTTTACATTATAAACAAAAAAAGAGCGACAATTTTGAAAAAAAAGCAATATTTTTTACTTTTTGCTATAATAAATATCCTCCAAAAATATATAAAAAAACACATTTTTCCACAGTTTAGGCCAATATGTATTCTTCTACATATTTTTGGTAAACAAAAATTGCAGCAAGCATATATTGATTGGTTTGCGCAAGTGTTATTGCGTCTACAAAATAGGGGATAGATTTATGGCATTTTTATTAATATTTTTCTTTTATTAGTAATGGCAGTAATCTGCGATTTTTATCATGACTGCAACATTGCGGCGGACAGATCGGACACTTTTGACTCTATTTTGGGACCACTGGAATTTATACAGCGATCAGTGCTATAAAAATGCACTGATTACTGTGTAAATGTCACTGGCAGGGAAGGAGTTAAACACTAGGGGGCGATCAAGGGGTTAACTGTGTTCCCTCGGTATGTTGTAACTGTAGGGGGGATGGGCTCACTAGAACATGACAGGGATCACTGTTCCCTATCACTGGGAGCAGTAGATACCTGTCATGTTGCTAGGCAGAACAGGGAAATTCCACCGGAGGACATCCAGTCGGCGGGACCCGCGGGCATGCTTCCGCGGCGCGCCTGATAGCCGCGGATGACGCAGCGACGTACGGGTACGTTGTTTTGCACACCCGTGCCACTTTGCCGGCGCATATGGGCGTGAGCTGGTCGGCAAGTGGTTAAGGGGGTAAAACCTTCTGGGGCTGAAGTGGCATGGTTGTTGGTGCCAGATGGGCTGATCTGTGTTTTTCAAAAACTGCTGATCTATTGCGATTTTCACACACAACCATCTCTAGGGTTTACAGAGAATGGTCCGAAAAAGAGAAATATCCAGTGAGAGGCAGTTGTGTGGATGAAAATGCCTTGTTGATGTCAATGGATAGAGGAGAATGGGCAGTGTGGTTTGAAATGATAGAAAGACAACAACTGATGATAAAAAGACAACTCAAATAACCACTCGTTACAACCAAGGTATGCAGAATACCATCTCTGAACACACAACACATCGAACCTTGAAGAAGATGGGCTACAGCAGTAGAAGACCAAACCGGGTGCACAGGCTCACCAACATTGGACAATAGAAAATTGGAAAAACATTGCCTGCTCTGATAAATCTCAATTTCAGTTGCGGTGTTCAGATGGTGGGGTCAGAATTTGGCGTAAACAACATGAAAGCATGGATCCATCCTGCCTTGTATCAACGTGTCAGGCTGGTGCTGTAATGGTGTGGGGGATGTTTTCTTAGCACACTTTGGACCCCTTAGTACCAACTGAGCATTGTTTAAATGCCATGGCCTACCTGAGTATTGTTGTTGACCATGTCCATCCCTTTATGACTACAGTGTACCCATCTTCTGATGACTACTTCCAGCAGGATAATGTACACAAAGCTCAAATCATCTCAGATTGGTTGCTCAAATATGATACTGAGTTCATTGTACTCCAATGGCCTCCACAGTCACCAGATCTCAATCCAATAGAGCACCTTTGGGATGTGGTGGAACGGAAGCAACTGCGTGATGCTATCATGTCAATATGAACCAAAATCTCTGAGGAACGTTTCCAACGCCTTGTTGAATCTACAGTATGCCATGAAGAATTAAGGCAGTTCTGAAGGCAAAAGGGGTTCAACCTGTTACTAGCAAGGTATGCCTAATAAAGTGGCCGATGAGTGTACAGGAATATACAGACAGCAAGAAATCAATCTTTCCTGCTCTGTTCAAAACATCAAAAAAAAAGTTTTGCTTTTACATACACTTTAAGAAGAAACAAATGTCATAAAAATGTCCGACAGTACTTTACAATTTTGTCTTCTTTTTAGCTCCCCAAGGGGACCTCAGCAAAGAAATCTCATCACCATGGCTCCAGGAACAGCTCCAAACCCTGGCACTAGCACCGTAAATGGTGTGATAAAAAAAAGAGATACTCCAATTTCGAAGTCTTATTGAGTGATAATGAGTGATAATGTATGGCTGAGGGAGTTGGAGACACTTATTTTTTGCACAGAGAACATAACATCTTGTTTTACTATACTGAAAAACGAGGACCTGAAAGTGAAACTTCACTCAATCAATCAACATTGGCTATGTTTTAATCCTTATGCTGATAGCATTAGTGAATAGACAGGAAAGTATATCATATTTACTTGTTTTAAACTTTTTTAATTCTATTTCTTCAGTTACCTTCTGGTTTTCAGGTCTAGGCAAATGATGTCATACATCCCAGGAGTCTTGAAAAGGGGAAGAGGGATTTTTTCAGCTAAGTACACACACCTGCCTGCATGCCTGATCTAAGGGCCGATGAATTCCAGGAAGTAAATGCTACATGAATCTTCTGCCCTTACTCAAGATGACAACGGCTATAAAAGCTAGGGGGTGTTTTTTAAAGTGATTTCTCAGCAATATAAGGCAGGGGGACATGGATGGATGGGTAAGTTTGCTTTGAATATCAAAAATGAATAAAATAGTTTTTTCAGTATGTGGTTCTCACATACAGTGTAGTTCCACTTGAAGTACTACATATGTGCTTTTTTTCAGATTTAACAGAGAATGTCAGCACGTCCCAGCACTTACTAGAGTCAGCTAAGTGAGAAACGCAGAAATGGAAGTGGGCACCTATAAAAATGAGTACTCGCTCCCTACCCCCCCCCCCCCAGAAATATCTGTAACTTAGTTACAGGCTGGTGGGAAGGCGTGAACCAGAGATTTGCTTTTTGAGTGAAGTTCCACTTTAGGTGCACTCCTCTTGGACAGGGGAAGGGAAAGTTGGTGGGGTTTGGTCCAGAAGACTGGTAATTTAAGTTCCTAGTAACAAAGTGAAACTAAGCACACATATAAGATGTTTTTGACTAATAAAAGCATTAGAAGTCATCTTTTCATGTTTGCCCTTAGGTTGACCATACACATGGCAGTTTTCGGGACATCTCAACCATGTTCAATCAGCTTTCTATTGCAAAAACACCAAATGGATTAGGGGAACCTAAAAAATGAAACAATCTAAACTGTCGAAAGTTAGTTGTCTTTGATTGTTTTTGCACTTTTATTATATATGTTATGCTTCAGGACTCACTTAATTTCCACTACCTGGCCAAATATATATCTGTTTTCTCACACCGTTTCAAAGGATGCTGACATCCACACCACCTGAACCCTATATACAGTAAACTTGTCCATCCGCTTTTAAAATGTATTTTAAGCAAAATACTAACTTAAATTCCTATCAGCAGGGGCGTTGCTAGGGGGTGGCTATTGGGGCTATAGCCCCGAATCTGGGGCCCATAGCCCCGAGTCTCTTGCCGCAGGGTCCCTGCCTAACCAGCGGGTTGTGGCTGCTACGGCAGGCTGGCTGGCTGCATGAGAGAGGCGGAGGAGAGGAAAGAAGCAAGCTCTTAACAGCCGGGCCTCTTCAATTTGGGAGCGAGGTGCGGTGAGCAGCAGAGAGATGGCATAATCTCTCACTGTCCGCCACAAATCGGCGCTCCTCCACCCTCACAGCACAGTCATCGTGGAGCTCCACTTTGCAGCCAGACCCCCTTGCTTCAATGTCGGAGGTGCGGCGGGGAGCAGCGAGATTACATCACCTCTCACTGCCCACCCCACATCACCGCTCTCCTGCTCTCACTAAATGGACCAGTGCTGTCAGCCTGCCACCAATGCAGCGTCAATGCACATTTGGTGGCACTGGCTGGCATGGCAAGTGACAATCCACATCAGTTGGCAAGTGGCAACCCATCTCTGGTTACAGGCGACATGGCAAGTGACAATCCACATCTAGTGGCAGGTGACAGTGGCAAGTAAGATGCTGCATCTGGTGGCAGGAAATGTGGCAAGTGACACGCCCAGGGCTCCCACTGATTCTGCAGTATGGTGAGTTGAACCACTTCATTATATATTAGAATGTAACAATAGAAATAATGCACTTCAATCACCCTGACACCATATCAACCATTATGCCATGATGATTGAAGCGCCAACACCAGCCATCGCCCATGAAAAATTGCTTACCACTGGTCCCCCCCCCCGCGGGCATGCAAAAAGGTTGGTGACCGCTGCTATGGGCTCTAGCCCCAGATCTTTTGCAGACCTAGCAACTCCCCTGCCTATCAGTATTACTCTTGGGAGATGAAAATCCAGACACAAATAACCCAAGTCGTAGACTGATCCAGTTTTATTGTCATTACCAACCATGTATATATAGCCAACTAATGGAAGAAACCTCATCGTCCATACAAAGTGTTATTAACAGTGTGAACAACACTTTGGGGTCTATATGTAAAACATTGCCAGAAACATTCAAGCAATGCAAACTAAATTTCACTGTGTTTTCAAATATTAAATGATAGTGCCATTTACTGTAGAATTATGTTGTAGGTACCTACATCCAAAATTCAAAGTTTAAAATATTTGTGGTTGGCTTGTGTGGACTTTAAAGGTACTACCATAGACACCAGTAATTAGTTATAAAAACCTTTTTATTACAAAATTGATCATAAAAAAAGGGAAGAGGGTGGGCATATACATATACATGCCGATTATTAGGCACTAAAAATGATCTCTAATGGTCAGATAATATATAGAGTGATACTAATGACAAGATGGTACAGTCTATCACATAAGTCCTATCTAAATTCTTCTTGACACGTTTCGCAGTTTGTTTCCACTTCCTCAGTCAGGAGTAGAGAGCACAGATATCTATAGAAAAGCAATCCTAGTTATAACAAGAGTAAATCATAAATTCAAAGATAAGGGATCTATTTAGAGACACAGAGTGGGGCTTACCACAGGGCAGGATGGCACCCAACCATAAAGGACTTTGCGGGTAACATCTCCCCAGCAGGCATAATAATCAGCATGTATATGTATATGTAAACCATCTCTCTTTTAATGATCAATTTTGTAATAAAAAATGTTTTTCTAACTAATTACTGGTTTCTATGGCAGTACCATTAAAGTCCACGAAAGCCTCCACAAATATTTTAAACTATGTTTTCAAATAGGTAAACTCCATATCACATTTTGCCCACTAGATAGAGCTGATGATGCAGGAGTTAACCTATTCAAAAACATATGGTGAAATTCAGTTCAGCGTGCACAAATGTTTCTGACATTGATGCAATAAATGTGTTTTAAAAATAGGCCCTTTTAATACAGGTAAGAAAGGATATAATAATATTTTTTAATATTTGAAGTCATTTGGCTAGGCTGGATTCACTACCTCAGTAATCTGGGACTGTAACATGTTTTACATTTATAAAAGTTTCTACCTCCTAAAGTTGTAAAAAAAAATCAGCATCTTATTGCAACATTTTCATTATGACCTCATATAAAGAAATTGAGGGTGTCACTTCAGGCTCTAGTAGGTTCTTATATGCTGGGGGTGCAGGCAGGGAAAGAGCTAGTCTCAGCTTCACAGAAGCCAATGAAGAAGGAAATGAAGTCCCAGGAGCTGCACATCACACAAAACTAGGGTTGTCACCTGACCAGGATTCACCTGGACAGTCCGGGTTTTGAATAATGTGTCTAGGTTTCAGACTGCCTGAAACCTGGACACATTATTCAGACCGGACTGTGACTTGCCAAGTAACTAAGCACTAGGGATGAGTCCACGGGTGTTTTCTTGCTTGCAAACAAACCAAACATATGGGGTGTTCGCGGCAAATTTGAGCGCCGCAAAACGCTCCATAATGCACTGCGAGATTGATACCTTGCACATAGCAAGGTCCAGAAAGACATGAACTTAGCAAGGGCAGTGGAAAATTAACTTTAAGTGCAAAAATTCACATTATAATAGTAACTAATACATATTAAATTAAGTGTAACAATCTAAAAAATAAAAATGCCAAAGTGCTATAATGGTGGGAACCTCCCAACTAAAAAGTTGTTGCACTTGAAGTTACTCTGTATGGCAAATATCTATAGGAGGGGTTTCCACCATCCCTGTTAAATTTAATTTTATACAGTATGTCTTATTTTCAGTGTGATGTGTATTATATGTGAAGTTGTGTATCACAGAGACCGGTATTGTGGTAATATTGAAGTTTATTGAGATTTCCATACATTAGAACAGTGGTTCTCAACTCTTGTCCTAAGGGCCCACTAACAGGCCAGATTTTAAGTATTGGAAAACAGGTGTATAGGTGCTGCAACCTTCCTACAGATTTTAAGTAATACTTTGGGGAGACGCAGACTAGAATGCTGCAATCACTGAGCAGCAAATGACATACCTGTGATGTATTTCAGTTATCTTGCAAACCTGGCCTGTTACTGGGTCCTGAGAACAGGAGTTGAGAACCACTGCATTAGAGGGTTCCACCACTATTGTTAAGTTATTGATCAGTAGGCAGCACTGATAGGCAGCACTGATTGGCAGCATTTAGTGGCATTGATTGGCAGCACTGATGGGCACTGATAGGTGGCACTGATGGGTATTGATTGGCACTGACAGCTGGCATGTGGCTACACAAGCACGCATCGCTAATGCGGTGGAGAATTTAGCGCATGTAAGTGCCACTGGAAATCTGGCGCCCCCCGCCAACCACAAAGGACTCCGCCCAGGGCAAGTGTCCCTCCTTGTACTGGCCCTGCTGAGGGGCAACCTTTCTCACCACTGTAAAAGTGATCGGGCAGCTTTACAGTCTCCCAAATAACTGTTAAACAGCCAATCGTCGGCTGAAAAAAAAATAACACCAAACTCATGGCTGCAGATGCAACCGTGAGCTTGTTTTAGCCACTTCAAGTTCATGACATTTTCAAAATGGCTTAAGAATGTTAAATGGTTAAAGAGGAAGCAAAGGGAACTGTCAAGAATACCCACAACAGAAGAATTTAAAAAAACAGGCCAGATTTACTATCATCTGTATAAATTTGCCATGATATAAATAGAACAGAATTATTTTTTTAAGCACATGATTGGGTATTCAAGGTAAACACAGCTTTAACTTATTCACTAAAATTCAGTTTGAAAAATGAAGTAAACAGCCCCTATTTCTTCAGTAACTGAACCCCAGTGTCTACAATGCATGTCTTCTCTTAAATTGCATGCACTTTATGTCCACGTGCTGTGGCATCATGACTTCTAGATATTAGAGAATGCTCTACAGTACAATTCCACAAGTCTTTTAGAACCCAAGAATTTCCCTGCTGAAAACTCAGACAAAGATGAGGTTATTCTTCCAGTGTAGTTATTTTATACCGGATGAATAAAACAAGTGCAAACCAGGTAGAGGATAACTATATTTCAATATCAGCAAAGAGGAAAGAAATGAACTCAAATTCCAGCACTGCAAAGAAGCAAGGACATTTGAGTGGAAATTATAGACATAATACTTATGACATATTAATTCATGCTTTCTATTCTCTTATGCTCAATTTGGTTCATCTTTCTGCAACTGGTATCTTTAAATAAGCTTGTACAACTGTGTTGGCTACTAATTATAATCCAAAGAATGAGAATTTTAATTAATCCTACCTCAGTATTCAGTATTCCATGACAAGATGTTTATGCCATTGATTTGCACATCACTATAATTGTCCCTTTGACCTTGTGCAGGTGAGAATGAAAAATAATGAAGCAATTCCAGCAATAGATAAGGTTCTACTATGGTGTTTTCAGCTGTTGTGCCTTGTCTCTACTCATTGAGACCAGAAGTCCACAAACTATGGCTTGCGAGCCACTTCTAGCCCTCTAAAAGACTTTATATAGTCCATACAGTAGGCTATCTTCACTGTACGCAGATTCGGGATCCAGGTCAGCAGAGGCTGCCTATGGTCTTCTCCTTTTCCTCATGCAATCCTAGCCCCAAACTCACAAGAGGACAGTACTGCCTTCATCCAGACCTGCTCACCTCACAGCTCTCAATCATATAATGCTGATAACAAAAATGATCCAAACAAAATGTAATCAAGTTAAATTTTACTTATTCATTTACAAAACATATTTTTTAATCCCTTGGATATTTGTAAAACATATGATATGTCCCTCATACTGAAAAGTTTGGAGAGCATAGACCAACAACCAATTTTTACTTGATAGAGTAAAGGGGTAAAGTCACATGGCAAATATGGTTACCATACTCTATGGTGGCTACAAACAATAGTATAGTATCCCAAAATGGAATGTACACTATATGATCCAACATTTTGGACTCATGACCATCTCACATATAGACAGCTACCTGGATGTCAGCAGGGGGAACCAGTCAGAGCTGCAGAGAACTCAGAAGATCAACACTCCAAGAAGACACTCCTGCACACTTCAGGCACGTTTTTCTTAACAAAGGGGCAGAGTTCAGGGGCGCAAGCAGTGGGCAAGGTAAGTATTTTGTTTCTTATTCACAGGTATGCTTGCTCAGAAATTCTTTACTTATTTGACATGGCCAGTTACTGTAAACAGGACTAACCATTTTAACTAGTCATGACTGAAGTAAAATAGAATATGGGTGACAAAGCACTACATGGATATTGGTGAAACACTGACAATTGCAAAATGCATACTTACATTTGAATGGATGTTGTCACTTATGCTTGGAAAGCAGTGATATCATCACTTACATTTCAAAAGGCCAGTGTGACATCATTCAATGACTTATTTGTAAAGTGTTTCATGACTAATTGAATTACTGAAGGTGAAGCTTAAGAACATGAAAACTCATAAATATCTTCCACACATGACAAATACACCCGCTCATCCCTCTTCCCTGAAACAACAGTAAGCCTTCAGTTGGTAGTGAGCACTTCCTTCATTTGGCTGCTCCTGTAACTGGTGCACTACCTCTCCAAGAAATCAGCACAGATATTGAAGATAAAATAAAGACAGCTTACGAACAGGAACATGACATCCCCGTGATTGCTTAGGTTTCACTGTATTGGGAATTACACGCTTTGATGCATCTAAAAAGGGATTTGGCAAGTGCAGTAGATTTGCAGTATTTTTATTACAACACTATGATTGCTTGTGTATTTTTAAAGGCAGTAATCCATTCAACTTTGCACTCTTCCTGAAATATTTCAGCAATTAGAACAGACTATATCAATACTTACAGCATAGAAGCTGGTAACAATCTACAAGAAAGTTTGATAAAAATGCTTGTCATGTATTCAATATAGTATACATAGTTACATAGTTACATAGTAGGTGAGGTTGAAAAAAGACACAAGTCCATCAAGTCCAACCTATGTGTGTGATTATGTGTCAGTATTGCAGTATAGCCACAAGGGCTTTTTTTTTACCCAACAAAACTGGAATTATGCTTTAAAAATATAGCTGTTGTAAAATACAGCCCATTCACTGCATGACATGCCTAGGGTCTATGCAGTGTTTTCCAGGTCTGGTGCTACGTTATTTTATTATAACAATGAAACATTATTATTACAGAATAATGTAAAAATAACATAAAAGCACTAAAATGGTGTGGTGATGATCCCCAAAGAAACTGCTGGGAATTAGCTAGGTCCCCCTTACCTGTTCAGGAGCTGCCTGTCCTGTTTTCAGGCCCAGCAGTACACAGACAAACTCAGGCTCCAATCTTAAAGGCTAAGTTCACCTTTTCTTTTTCCCCTACATTCCAGCTCCCCTATGCATCAATGTAGAATTAATGTACTTATTTTGACAAAAATAAAATAGCTTTCCATTAATTCAACACAGGCCTATCTCACTTTCTTTATAGCTGTTCAAACACACTGCACCATTACTTCTGCCTTACTTCCTGGTCAGACTTTAGGTCATGACACAGGAAGGAGTTGATCAGCTAATCTCATTAGCACACACCTTGCTCCATCTACCCTCAGCTGGTCAACTTCTTCCTGTGTCATGACCAGGGGCGGACCAGGGCAGCCATCAGAAATTTTTGGGCCCCTTACACAGCTTTAGGCCTGGGCCCCCGCCCCCTCGAGCCTGACCACCAACATTCCCCAGGGCTTGCCTTTGGGCCATCCTACCATATCTGCACACCAGCCACCTCACCTGTACGCACTCAGCACTCTCCCTCAATCCTGTATATATGTCAGCCCCCCCCCACACACCTGTATATTTGTCAGCCCCCCAAACCTGTATATTTGTCAGCCCCCATCACACCTGTATATATGTCAGCCCCCCCCCACACACACACACCTGTATATATGTCAGCCCCCCCTCCACACACACACCTGTATATATGGCAGCCCCCCATCACACACACCTGTATATATGTCAGCACCCCCACACACACCTGTATATATGTCAGCCACCCCACACACACCTGCATATATGTCAGCCTCCCCACACACACCTGTATATATGTCAGCGCCCCCCACACACACCTTTATATATGTCAGCCCCCCCACACACACCTGTATATGTCAGCCCCCCACACACACCTGTATATATGTCAGTGCCCCCACACACACCTGTATATATGTCAGCCCCCCACACACACACCTGTATATATGTCAGCGCCCCCACACACACCTGTATATATGTCAGCGCCCCCTCACACACACCTGTATATATGTTAGCACCCCCAAACACACACCTGTATATATGTCAGCGCCCCCCCACACACACACCTGTATATATGTCAACCACCCTCCCCCCCACCCACACACACACCGGTATATATTTCAGCCACCCCCTCACACACACTTGTATATATGGCAGCCCCACATACACAAATCTATACACGCACACGCCTCTGGTCCCTCCTTGTACACAAACGGCCCCCCTCCCTTACCTTCACAGCCCTTACTTGTAGCTTCCTACCTGGTCCCAGCTTGTTTTCACAAAGCTGACATGTTGCTGAGAAGCATAGTACAGGCAGATCACTGTCACACGAGGGGTGCACATGCACATAGTAGCCAGAGGTGGCAGTAACAAGTTCGATGTTTGAGTCAATGACACAAGAACAGCAGAAATTGTGAGACCTTTTCTGTACTGCACAGCACGGATCCCCTTCACCTGTCCTGCCTTCTTCTGGCCCGGTCGGGCCCCTTACAGTTGTAATGGTTGTACCGCCCTGATGGAGGCCCTGGGGCGGACTGACAACTAATGGGGACACTGTGTCCCCGCCCACACTCAAGCCACGCCCACACAGAACCCCACCTACATATTGCACGCACACTACATGGGGAGCAGCAGGGCACATTATGGGGCACACCAGTGCACATTATAGGGGGGCGGCAAAGCAGGGCACGTTATGGGCTCATCACTGGGCACATAGTAGAACACAGGGCAAATCATGGGGCACACAGTAAGGCACATCACATGGCACACATCAGGGCATTTGGCACACAGTAAGGCACATTATGGGGCATAGGGCACATCAGAAGGTACACAGCAGGGCACTGAGCAGGTGGACACCGTGGGGGGTGAAGGACACAGGGGGTCACTGTGGGGGGTGAAGGACACAGGGGGACACTGTGGGGGGTGGAGGACACAGGGGGGCATTGTGGGGGGAGAGGGCACAGGGGGGCATTGTGGGGGGAGAGGACACAGGGGATCACCGTGGGGGGTGGAGGACACATCTGTACTGGCTGCCACGCCGCCAGCTCCTGCCCCGCGATGGCGGCCATGGTGCCTCCAGACTACAGTAAAAAAAGATGCACAGCAAGCGCCTCACCCGATGCCTGTACTGATAACACTGCTCACAGCGTGCTGCTCCCTGCCGGCCCTTCCCCTCTTCTCATCCGTCCCAGGTGATGTCATGTACTGTACAAGCACCTGGGGTGGACAGGAGGGAAGGAGGGGCCGGCAGGGAGCAGCGCGCTGTGAGCAGTGTTATTACAGCCGCTTCCCTGCTAGACTGCATGTGATGCAGAGCCTCTCATGAGGCCCCCTTAAGGCCCCGGGCCCTCGGGCGGTGCCCGATGGGTCAGTCCGCTCCTCGTCATGACCTAGCGTCTGTCCAGAAAGTAAGGCAGAAGTAATGGAGCAGTGTCTTTAAACAGCTATGAAGAGAGTGAGGTAAGCCTGTGTAGAATTAATGGAAAGCTGTTTTATTTTTGCAAAATAAGTACATTAATGCTATATTGGTACATAGGGGAGATGGGATTTAGAAAAAAAAAAAAGAAAATTGAACAAATATGAACTTTGCCTTTTAAGTTAGCCATACTTGCATCAAAATTTGCCTGGTTCAGTAGGCACCGGACAAATTTCAACCGATCAACCGAACTACCGATCAACTTCTGTACAACCCTGCTGTCAGGTTTTTGCCACTTGATCAGTCTTGTCCCTGCCTGTACCTGATCTGTTTCCTGCCTTGTCCTGGACTCCGTTTTGTGTATCATGTCCCTGAGACCTGTCACCTGTTACATGCTCCCAGCTCCCACTTGCTGACCGCTACTAGTACCTAGTCTTCTGTTCGTCTTTTCTCTTGTCCCTGCCTTGGTTATTTATGTGTGTTTCCTTTACTTGTGTATATATATTAGTTAGATAGTTAGGTGTTTTGGGGTTTGCTGTGTTTCATTACTTGTTTATGGTTTGCTGGTGTTGCACATGTCACTTTACATTAATAAATATACCTTTTTTCACTCACACTTGTGTTCCTGATTCCTTAAGTGCAGCCCAAGGATCTCATCATCCCATGCTGGATGCCTGTGTATGGCATCCCTGACAGAATTCTAAAGCCATACAATCAGATCGGCTGCACCTGGGAATTAGGTCTGAGCACTTGCTCAATTACTGCAAGATGCACCTGAAAGATATTTTATATTTTTCACTCTTGGCAACAGATGACAGAGATTTTAGCTATCAGACATTGAGAGAGCACACTAGAGAGCAGCTGTTAGAATGTATCCATCTGGCTCAAGTTTTCATTGATCAGGGCAGTTTTCTGTTTGAGGACGTTCAACCACTGATTCAGATTTGTGCAGAGTTGGCCCTGTCTAATGCCTCTAGTGGAGGTGATGATTATACGCCCCCTTTTAGTGCAGCTTAGGTGAAATCTTTGGTTTGGCTATTGGAGGATGAAGATGGAGCCTTTTTCTTTGAGCAATACTCAGCTTGTCCTCAACAGGTGCTTGTGGAATGTATTGATTCAATGCAGTCTCTGGTCAGACAAGCGGTGTGCAAATCTGATTTTGTGCAATCATTATTGCAGGCCTTATCAAGTTTGTTGTACTCAGCCTCTGTCAGCTCCCAACCACCCATTTCTGTGGCTAGATACCTTTTTTCACTTACAATTGTGTTCCTGATTCCTTAAGTGCAGCCCAACGATCTGATTACCCCGTGCTGGATGCCTGTGTATGGCATCCCTGGCAGCCTGCAATGCTAGTCAGTGTATTCTGACGGTGGAGAAGTCTCCCCATTGTCAGAATACTATGCTCAGCAAGGAAGTTTCCTCCATCCAGGTCAAGTGTGTGGATGGGGGAATCAACTCAATTTTTTTTGTTTAACCCGCTGAATGGAAAAAAAAAGACTCATCTATGGACTGCCTTTGGTTCTTTTCACTGTTTATTGCAGTTTTCAGCGAAAAATTCAAGGAAGAGGGTTAAGGGTGTAGGATACCCTAGGCACATGAAAAACTCAGAGGACAGCTTCCTGAAAAATCCCAGCAGTTTTAGACCCTTTAGCAGTAGCCTCAAATATAAGATGATGGAGAGAGGACAGCCAAGTAAACCTGTGACTCTATGATAGCAAGCACAGTCTTTCTGTAGCACTGGTGTCTGATCCTTGGTACTTCAATACTTGAAGCTGCAAGTGAAAGGTCCAACCTCTTCAGACAAGTTTCAACAGATAACTTTCCTTAAGCCCCCAGCACTGTTGAGGCCTAGTGGCAGCTTCTCTAAAACACACAGGCCTCCTCCCAAGGGAAGCCCCAGAAGAGAAAGGCTCTGATCAGGCCCTTCCAAATATTTATCATCTCCCTCAGCCATACCTTCAGGGTCAGCCTCCTAGAGATTGATTCAAATGCATTTTCATAATGTCAGTGGTTGACCCTTCCACAGTATTGCTGGAACATTCTTACAACAACATCAGGTTTAGGGAGAACTTGGAGTCCAAAAAAACAGATTTTAGCTCTGCTGGCTACAGCTCAGCCACAACACTTACATTTAGCTCAGGGTAGGGGAGCAACACTGGACATGGGTAAGACTGGGTCTGGCCAAAAATAATAATGACTGGTTTGCCCTAACCCCTTCTTGAGCGCAACACATGGTCCAGTTTTAATGGAACTACTGAGCAAAAAGCTATTAAACGCTGCACCAGCTCTGGTAGGCAAAGTTTTGCTGCTTTCTACATCATGGAAGTAAGGTGCTCCACTAATTTCATTTTGCTCCAGGAAAAGGTCAGGCCAGGAAAAGGCGATAATGATGTGTTTGTACCCTTTAGAGTGTGCCACAAACCTATGAATTCAATCAAATAATATGGTGACAAAAATGTATAAGCAGAAGTGAAAGTGTTACTAAACCCAGAACCCTGCATTTACTATATCTGGTCTCCCACAATACACAGAACATGGAAATGCAATTATTTTTAGTAAATAAAGTAAAGTAAACTGCTAAATACCTTTTCTCATCATCAGTACAGTGGGGAAGATAATTATTTGATCCCCTGCAGATTTTGTAAGTTTGCCTATTTCCAAAGAAATTAAGGGTCTATCATTTTCATCGTAGGTGTATTTTAACCACTTGCTGACCGGCTCACGCCCATATACGTCGGGAAACGCAAAACGACATACCCCTACATCACTCCGTCATTGGCGGCTAGCGGGCGCTCGTACGTCAGCGGGCGAAACCCGCGGGTCCCGCGGACTCGATGTCCACCGGTGGCCCGCAATCGTGGCATGGAGAGGCAGAACATGGAGATACCTATGTAAACAAGGCATTTCCCTGTTCTGCCTAGCAACATGACAGGGATCTACTGCTCCCAGTGATCGGTGAGTCTACTGTCATGTTCTAGTTTACCCCACCTCACCTACAGTTAGAACACGCTGAGGGAACACACTTAACCCCTTGATCACCCCTAGTGTTTAACCCCTTCCCTGCCAGTGATATTTACACAGTAATCAGTGCATTTTTATAGCACTGATCGCTGTATAAATGTCAATGGTCCCAAAATAGTGTCAAAAGTGTCCGATTTGTCTGCTGCAATGTCGCAGTCCCGATAAAAATTCAGATCGCCGCCATTACTAATTAAAAAGTTAATAATAAAAATGCCATAAATCTATCCCCTATTTTGTAGACGCGATAACTTTTGCGCAAACCAATCAATATATGCTTATTGCGATTATTTTATTATTTTTTTTACCAAAAATATGTAGAAGAATACATATTGGCCTAAACTGAGATAGAAATTAGTTTTTTATATATTTTTTGGGATATTTATTATAGCAAAAAGTAAAAATATTTTTTTTTTCAAAATTGTCGCTCTTTTTTTGTTTATAGAGCAAAAAATAAAAACCACATAGGTGATCAAATACCACCAAAAGAAAGCTCTATTTATGGGCAAAAAGGACATCAATTTTGTTTTGGTACAACGTCGCACGACTGCGCAATTGTCAGTTAAAATGACGCAGTGCTGTATTGTAAAAAAGGGCTTGGTTATGATAAGGTTGGAAATAATGGGTTGGAGTTCTACTTAAGTTGTTTTTCATTTTATGTATAATATGTGCGTGTCAGTTGTAAGACGTAGCTTAAGTCTTTCCAGATGTGTCCAGCGTCATGTATGTTGAAATTATACTGCTTGTTACCTTATATGGAAATTTGCTGAAATATGCGATCCTGTAACCAGTCTATAAAAAGCCCCAATAAAGAGCCGACAAGTTCAGTTGATAGTACGGGACCTTTAAGGCTCGGAGTTGATATACAGAAACTTTCTGATTCTGTGTCTTACTTCTTTAATAGAGCTAAATTTGGCAAAGCAATATAAACTAGAAGCAGTTAAGTTGAAAACTGCACTTATCATTTCTGGCGCCCGAACAGGGACACACCGATGAAACTTCAAGAGGTGGATGAATTGGACTGACGGAACAAAAGCACAGGCATTCCGGGAACCACAGATTGAAAAACCTGGCCAGGTAAGAAAAAGCTTTATTTTTCTTATATTCTGTGCTCCCCTGATTTGTGCCTATCCGTTCTGTCAGTTATGGTTCTCCTGGTTTTAAAACACCAGCCTCTGTAGTGGTGAGTCTAGAATTACTGCATATTGTGGTTTATATTGCTGGAATTAATTGTTGTTTGTTGTTTGTCTGTCTTGTTGAGAAAGTGAATGAGCCTTGCCTAGGTTGGTATGAATTGAAAGAATATCATCCCAATGAGCAGTAGAATGCGTCCTTAACCTCGCAAGAGGACTTTGGGGGTCTGCCGCTTAAGTTTGATATTCAATTTAATTCATAAACCATAGACGGGTTGAAAGTATAAGCCCTGTCTGCTCCATAAAGCAGGGATAAGAGTGTATGAGAGGGATTCCCAGATACAGGGGGAATGAGGTCTCCATAAGCCCGGAGATCTAGTCGGTTACCTGGTCACTTAAAGGAATGCTTGTATATGTTGTAGCTGTCAGTCTGGTCATAATATTTGTCAGTTGGCTAGCATATAAAGTAATTCGATTTCAGAAATCTCATCCTGGAGAGGTTTTTAGTATTCTGGCACCCTAGGAGGAAGGCAACGAGGAACTAGTGTAGCTTTTTTAGTATTTTGTATTGTACACTAAGTGTCCCACACGCTACCTAGGCACGGACTGTCAGAATGGGCCAGCAGAACACGAAACCCCGTCAGGGAATTGTGGCGCATTATACGGTACCACAGATAATTAAAAACATCTATGGGAAAGATGAAGCGCGGGACTTAAAGGATGTCCTTCGTAAATTTAAGGTGAAAGGAGCAGCGGGTTTAAACCCGGATGTATGGAGTGAAATAAAAAGGGACAGACAAGGAGAGGTGTTAGAGAAGCAATGGATGCGTCAGGTTCAATGCTTAATTAAGGTCTCAAATAGAGCGAAAGAAGAGGGGTGGAAATATAATCCAGATTGTGATGGTTGGGATATGAAAGATAGAAGAACAAAAAATGTTGAAATTTTAAATAATCTTAGTTCAACCATCCCACCCCCATATACTGACATAGAGCAAAATTCGCATAAGCCAGGGTTATATCCTGTACTTGAGGGGAGAGGATGGGTTTGTCAGGTTTGTGGAACACAGAATCCAGAATGGGCAATAGAATGTGTGCATTGTGGGGCACAAAAACCTCATTCAGAAACTGTAGCCCCCGTACGCACTGATACACGCATTGTACAGGTAAATAATCCAGAATTTGGACAAGCAGCCCATCCAAACGCCCCACCTACTATTACTCGTAGGATGCAAATAAGGACTTGGAAGCCTTGGTCAGCAGACACTCTTATGGCATTAATACAGAGCGCCCCAGACCCGGTAGCAAAGCCAGCTGCTTTCTGTAGATTTGTGACACAGTTAATGAATACACATGAAGCAACCTGGCAGGATGGGGAGGATTTATGCAGACACAAAATGACTCTGACCCTGTTTAACCAGTTTATGACTGAAATAGGTCCGCACCGACCTGCAGACCGAGCTGACGGGGATGGCAATCTAGAGGCAGGACATGTCAGACACATAGACTCAAGGGCCCCTTTTATTGTTAGATTAGAAGCTTTCTGTCAGACAAAACAACAGGAGAGGGGGTCCATATCACCCATGAAACAAATGCCAGGACAGACTGTATCAGAATTTTACTTATCTATGGAAAGTATGATGGCAGATGAGGGATTGGATTTGGCTCTGCCAGTCACGATCCGAGCCTTCAATAGACAGTTTATGGAAGGATTAAATCCACAGATAAGTGAAAGACTGAAAGCCTGCACACCAGAATGGAGGGCAATTAGAGATAGAGGGTCGTTGTTACAGAAGGCACAAGGCATAGAGGCGGACTTAGCAGAAACCAAAGGGAGGAAACATCATGCAATCAATGCGATTGTGGGTACCCAAGAGCAAGGTAGAGGTTCCTCTCGCAAACCCCTTATCTGTTACTACTGTAACAAGATTGGTCACATCAGACGCCACTGCAGGAAAAGAATAAGGGATGAAGGAGATGAAGGTGTTGATTCTCCAGTTAATCAGAGAAGAAACCAGCCCAGGGGCAACAACAATAATGGTGACATAAGGCGACAGGGAGATGATCCACGGGCATGACTCGCCCCGGTTTTAGAAAGATCCAAAACAAAGATGCTTAAGACCACTATAACGGTTGGTAATAAGAAAATTTCTTGTTTAGTTGACACAGGAGCTTCACGCTCGTTACTTTCTGATTCTGAACTACTCCCTGAGCAAGAATCACCTGACACTATATTGATAACTGGATATGATGGCATTTTAGCCGACGCCCCGCTGACAAAACCTCTAAAAGTTAAAATAGGGAACCACATGTTCCTTTCACGTTTTCTGGTATCTAGAGGAGCCCCCACTAATTTGCTAGGAGCTGACATTTTGCAGAAAATAGGAGCTAACATTACCTATCACCCAGATGGTACTGTCACCTTAGCTATAGGGGATAATCAAGAACACATGGAGATGTGTAACCTGATACAATACCTGGAGGAGGAATCGGAACTGTCCGGTCCATCTCCTCCAGATTTGGATCAGATCTTGTCATCCCTTCCGGAAGAACTATGGGAGAAACATCCAGCTGATGTTGGACTTTTGCCCATACCTCCGGTTACCCTACAGCTGATTCCAGGAGCAGTGCTTCCCCAACAAAAACAGTATCCACTCAGTGCACCCCAAGAGGCAGCCATAGAAATGCAGGTCCAATCCTTGTTAAAAAGTGGAGCTCTAAAAGAGGTAAAATCACCGGCGAATACTCCTTTGTATCCGGTTAAAAAGAAAACAGTAGCCGGTAGTCCGGTTAAGTACAGAATGGTCCAAGACCTCAGAGCAGTCAACAAAATACTAGCCCCGATGACACCTTTAGTACCCAATCCACATACGTTATTGTCACAAATACCATCAACCAGTATGTACTTTACGGTTATAGATTTGGCCAACGCTTTCTTTTCCGTCCCGCTTGCGGAAGAATGCCAACCATGGTTCGCATTTTCCCTCAAAAATCGACAACTAACCTGGACACGCCTACCTCAGGGTATGGCGCATTCACCTACCTTGTATTCGCAAGCATTGCAAACGGTGTTGGGAGAATGGGTACCACCAGATTCCTGTGTGTTGTTACAATATGTGGATGATTTATTGTTATGCTGCCCAGACAAGGAAACTTGTTTGGCTACCACCCTTAATTTGTTGCGATTTTTGGCAGAAAAAGGTTGCAAGGTTAATAAGAAAAAGTTGCAAGTGTGTCAGAAAAAAGTTATCTTTTTGGGACATTGTATATCACAGGGTACAAGACATCTCACTGAGGAGAGGGTTCAAGTGATAAAGGGAATGTTACCCCCACGGAATTTCAAACAATTGCGTATGTTTTTAGGTATTGTGTCATATTGTAGACAATGGATACCACATGCTAGCGCTTTGATGCAGCCATTATACGATTGTTTGAAAATTGTACCGTATATGCTTACAGAAGTAGCTTATGAGTCGTTTGTCACTTTGAAAAGGTTATTGATTTCTGCCCCGGCTATTGGTATTCCAGATTACACCAAGACATTTCATTTGTACATTGCTGAAATCACTGGACACGCCACAGGTGTTTTGACACAGGCACATGTAAAACAAAGACCCGTTGCTTACTTTTCAGCAGCATTAGATCCAGTGTCCAGAGGTTCACCGTCATGTGTACGGGCGGTAGCAGCGGTGTCGATAATCCTAGATAAGTCATCAGAGATTGTTCTAGACAATCCGGTTGTAGTGCATACCACACATGACATACATGCAATCTTGTCTCAAGTACAGCCCAAACACATTTCCATGGCTAGGCAATTAAGGTTACAGTGTACTTTACTCTTACCTCCAAATGTCACTTTTCAGCGCTGTACAACCTTAAATTTGGCCACCTTTTTGCCTCTTCAGTCACCAGATTTGGCAAGGGGGAATAATAGTGCTAATAAGGAAGGAGATGAGGAAACTGACACCCTTCTGTTTAAAGAGATAGATGAGCACGATTGTTTTCAGCTCATGGAACAGGAAACAATGGGATTCCCACATGTTACAGATACACCGATTTTAAACGCTGAGCACACTTTGTACATAGATGGCAGCAGGTTTGCTGATGACAAGGGTAAATATCACACAGGGTATGCCGTAGTGACTGATACACAGGTGATTGACGCACAGCCCTTACCAGCCCACATGTCAGCACAAGAAGCAGAATTAAAAGCTTTAGAACAAGCCCTAGAATACTTAAAAGGACGAGAAGGGAATATTTACACTGACTCTGCCTACGTTTATGGCGTAGCACACGATTATGGCCATATATGGAAGGCTAGAGGTTATCTGACAGCAGCAGGTACACCTGTAAAACATGGAGAAGGGATTAAGAGAGTCCTGAACAATCTTCAAAAGGTTAAACGAGTGGCCATTATGAAGATCGCGGCACACACGAGCGCAAAAACAATTGAGGCAAAAGGAAATGCATTTGCAGATTTGACTGCAAAACAGGCAGCTCTAGGGGAAGGAAGCCCTGAGACCTTAGCAGCGGTAGAGGTGAGTATCCCAGAACCAACATGGCAGCAGCTGAGTAAATTACAGGAGCAAGTAGGGGAGAGCGAGAAAGATAAGTGGGTCAGAATGGGAGCAGCACCAGACCTTGACAATGTATGGAGGGAAGGAGGCAAAGTATGCCTGCCTGCCTCTCTGTACCCAGCAATGGCAGCGGCAGTTCACCTACCCACACACGTCAGTTCCAATTCCATGTATAGGATTGTGAACCAAGGATGGCTCGCCCCTGGATTCAGTAGTACTGCAAGAAACTACTGTGCAGCCTGCCAAATCTGTCTCCTGAATAACCCAGGACAGAGAGTAAAAACCCCACGGAAACACCAGGTTCGGGCCCAATACCCCTTCCAGAGACTGCAAATTGACTACATACAAATGCCTAAGAGCGGCCCCTTTGAATTTGTCCTCGTGTGTATCGATTTATTCTCGGGTTGGCCCGAAAGCTATCCAGTAAAATCAGCCACAGCAAAAGCCACAGCCAAGAAACTGATCACTGAGTTAATACCTAGGTTTGGTCTTCCTGAAACTATAGAATCAGATAGGGGGACACACTTTACAGGAGAAATCATGCAGAATGTGATGACCATGTTAGGAGTTCAACAAAGTTTCCACACCCCTTATCATCCACAGAGTTCAGGATCAGTGGAAAGAGTAAATGGGACAATAAAGTTGAAAATACAAAAAGCCATGCAAGAGTTAAACAAGCCATGGCCAGAATGCCTGCCTTTGGCTTTGTTCTCTATAAGATACACTCCAACAGGGAAAACAGGATTATCCCCATATGAAATACTTTTTGGGAATGCACCTAGATTAGGTCTATACTTTCCACAGAGTATGCAATTGCAATGTGATAGTTTGACTGCATATGTGATACAATTACAACAACGTCTAACTAAGATCCACAAAAGTGTGTATTCTTCTCTTCCAGACCCTAACTCAATAGCAGGTACACATACACTGCTACCAGGAGATTATGTATATGTTAAGAAACACACAAGAAAGACATTGGAACCTAGATTTGAAGGTCCTTATCAAGTGCTTTTGACCACAGCCACTTCAGTGAAATTGGAAGGAAAAGCAGCCTGGATCCACGCATCACACTGCAAAAAGAGTCTTGAACCAAGAGAAACAGAATGAAGATCCTTCTAACTATGATAATAGTGCTTGAATGTTTTCAAATGTTTGTTTATACATGGACTCCGGGTATCAATGTAACAGTTCATGAAAATAGTACTGATCTTAGATGGGTAAATCAGGATAAGAGTATAACACAATATCCTTACTACGAATGGTATACGGTAGGAAATTTCACGGTGTCAGGACAGGAGGGTCCTTTTTATATGATGCAGAATATGGAATCACCAGTAGTGTGGATAAAAGCTAAATCACAAGCACAAGTAAACATAACTTTCCATTGGAGGGACAATTTAACATGGCCCTTTAATAACACACCACATAAATGTCATAAGTTAGGTCCATCTGAAACATGGAGAGAAGTAAAAGACAAATTACTACAGTTACTTAGAACTCCGAATTCAAAAGAATACGAGATAGCACAGAAGGGAAAAGGTCCTAGACCAGCAAGGGGAAATGGGCAATTCAATCTAATAGGTCCTCTTAGTACCAATCAATCTGCAACTTATATTTGTACAGCATGGTATTTTGTACCAGTAAGGAAATGGGAAAACACAACAGGAGGATATATACAATGGCAACATTATGGTTTCAATATAAAGATAGAAGACGCTCTACCCACCATCTTCGAATCCTCTGTATTAACTCCTATTCCTAGATCTTGCATAAATGTTTCGGTATCACAACAGAAAACAAAAATCAAATTTAATGTAACTTTTCCCCAGCTACCAGAATGTAGGTATCGCCGAGAATGGTATGATACAGTTCTGGGAGCTGCAGGAACTGGAATGGGAATAATGAATGGGATACAGATGGAAATGATACAAAATAAGTGGAACCGTGCAGGAAGTCACATAGCTGATAGTTTAATAATTAAGGTCGGTTCACACATGGGCAACACGACTTTAGCGCGACTTTGCACGGCGGCTTCGACGCGACCTCGACGCGACTTCGACGCAACTCCGACGCGACTTCGGCAAATTATGAGGCGACTTGAAGTCGCCTCCATGACAGGCGACTTCGCCTGTGGCCAATCAGCTCTCTGGGAGGGAGGGGGGGAGGGAGGGGTTTTCCCTGCAAAGTCGCTTGACTTTACAGAGAGATCCGACTTGGAGGCGACTTCCATTGATTTCTATGGTACAGGTCGCCTACCAAGTCGGATCAAAGTAATACAGGGAGTACGCTCTGAAGTCGGAGCGACTTCAGTAGTGTCTATTAAGACACTAGCGTTAACTCCCATCAAAACTATTTCTGGGGCGACTTGGGGCGACTTGAGGGCGTACAAGTCGGATCCCAAGTCGCCCCAGTGTGAACCGAGCCTTACAAGCAAATGGTTACCTACAACATTCGAAACACAAATTAGCCAGGTACAATTAACTAAATATCTCAATATTATGGTTAATCACACAGCACTAGCCAGTCTGGAGTTGTGGAAAGAAAATCAGGAGTTCATAAACATTACTCAATGTGCTTTTTCTACACTATCTTATCACATTCAAATTAATAGAGCTCGAGATGAGCTACGATTAGGGAATTATCGCACTTGGATGAACTATTTCAAGGGTTTAAATTTAGAAAGTACATGGTTTGAAGTACCAGGAAAAGAAGTTGAATGTGAGGAAAGATGGTGTGCTGGAAGGTTTGATGTATACAAAGTGGAGGAGGTCCAGGTAATGTGTAAGTTAATAGTGATGCCACTCCTGATAGGAAAGGATCTACCTGAATTTTGGTATCCTGAGATTTATGGACACTATGTAGATACACAAAACATGACTCATGATCTAAGTCTATGTGCTAAAACTAATAAGGGAATAGTCTGTGGAAGAAGTTCTCCAGTCTATGAACCTTGCTTATTGAAACATCAATCTAACATATGTAAGTTTCAGAGACTACCAGCAGGTGTAGGAAACAGATTTATGGAGATAGGACCACAACATATTTGTTTAGTCACAAATGATCAGGAAACTATGGAAAGTTTAAATAAAACGGCCCCTTTTTCAGGATGCGTAAAGAATGTTAAAATGCTTAAATGGCAAAATGACACTTTCCTTTTTGAACCAGATGCACATAGAATATTTAATCTAGAATGGACGGTAGATAATCTTACTGATACTACTCCTTTTATAATATCATTAGAGCCCTTACAGCAAATCTTAAATGAGTCCGAAATACTTAGAAAACACATAGAGACACAAGAACATACCCCTCAAAATAATCTAATATCTGCGGTTATAGATAAAGGGAAATTAATACATTTATCCTCACAAATAAGAGATGAAACAACACATCATTGGTATGATGTATTTGCTGGATGGTCACCCACTGCTACGGCAATTTTTAATTGGATGCTCAATCCGATACTTATTCTAATTTTAGTTTTTGTACTGCTTACCGTGATAAACTGTTGCTTATATAGGAAGATTAAGGCACGAACAGATAGAATGGAAAGAGAAAGGTATTAGGAACTCCAATGACAAAAAGGGTAACTTGACATCACCCCTTTTCTATTCTCTTTGCTTATAAGATGCAGGTATGGATTTGAGGGATGAGGGTAAATAAAGAAGACTTATCCTCCTCTGACAACCCGCGGTCAGGGATAGCACTCTTTGAAGTATCGGCTGTTCACTTGTTTGCAAGGACCCAGAATCGTGGAGGGGATGATGTCAAAGGGGGAAATTGATAAGGTTGGAAATAATGGGTTGGAGTTCTACTTAAGTTGTTTTTCATTTTATGTATAATATGTGCGTGTCAGTTGTAAGACGTAGCTTAAGTCTTTCCAGATGTGTCCAGCGTCATGTATGTTGAAATTATACTGCTTGTTACCTTATATGGAAATTTGCTGAAATATGCGATCCTGTAACCAGTCTATAAAAAGCCCCAATAAAGAGCCGACAAGTTCAGTTGATAGTACGGGACCTTTAAGGCTCGGAGTTGATATACAGAAACTTTCTGATTCTGTGTCTTACTTCTTTAATAGAGCTAAATTTGGCAAAGCAATATAAACTAGAAGCAGTTAAGTTGAAAACTGCACTTATCATTTCGGAAGGGGATAAATCCTTCTGGTACTGAAGTGATTAAATGATAGAGACAGAATATCAACCAAAAATCCAGAAAAAAACACATCATACAAATGTTATAAATTGAGTTGCAGTTCAGTGAGTAAAATAAGTATTTGATCCCCAAGCAAAATATGACTTAGTACTTGGGGAGAAACCCTTGTTGGCAAGCAAAGTAATGCTGGCCATACACTATACGAAAAATCGGCCGAAAAATCGTTCATATAGACACTTCGTTCATTTTTTGGCAAGTTAATGGGCACAAATCGATAATCGTTTGTGACGTTTTTGTGGAAAAAAAACGAACGGGAAGTTTGGAAAATTTCTGCCGAACGTACGATAAATTGCAAGGTTAATGTGTTTCCCGTCCGAGCTGTCTGCACTAGGTATATGTAAAAAAACGAACACAAAATTATTTATTTATGTCCACTGAACAATTTATCGGTTATTACACGATGGCACGATCGTTTGCGGTCACGGTCGAACGTTCGTTTTTCGAAAATGTGTTCGGCCGATTTTTCGTATAGTGTATGGCCAGCATTAGACTTTTTTGTAGTTGGTTACCAGGTTTGCACACATCTCAGGAGGAATTTTGGTACACTCTTTACAGATCTTCTCTAAATCGTAAGGTTTCTTGGCTGTTGCTTGGCAACTCAAATTTTCAGCTCCCTCCATAAATTTTCTATAGGATTAAGGTCTGGAGACTAGCTAGGTCACTCCATGACCATAACCACTCCTTTTTTCCCTTGGTGGTATGTTTTGGGTCATTGTCATGCTGGAAGACCCATCTTCAGTGTTCTGGCTGAGGGAAGAAGGTTCTCATCCAAGATTTTACAATACACGGTCCAATCCATTGGCCCCTCAATGCGGCAAAGTTGGCCTGTACCTTCAGCAGAGAAACAGCCCCAAAGCATAATGTTTCCACCTCCGTGCTTGACTGTAGGGATGGTGTTCTTAGAGTCATAGTCAGCATTTTTTTCCTACAAACACAGCGAGACGAGTTAATGCCAAAGATCTTAATATTGGTCTCATCTGACCACAGCACTTTCTGCCAGTCCTTCTCTGAATCTTCTTTGGACCTGTACATGGGCTTTCTTGAGCAGGGGGACCATGCATGCGGCCTATTGTGTTACCAATGGTTTGTTTGATGACTGTGGTCCCAACTGCCTTGAGATCATTCACAATCTCCTGCCGTGTAGTTCTGGGCTGATCCCTCACTTTTCTCATGATCATTCTTACCCCATGAGGTGAAATCTTGCATGGAGCTACAGACCGAGGGCGATTGATGGTTATTTTGTATTTTTTCCATTTGTGAATAATCGCTCCAACAGTTGTCCCTGTAATGGTCATGTGTACTGGGTTCATGAATAGCTGTGTGGGTAGTAGGCATTTTGTTCATGTTTAGCCATTGCTTTTTATTTTGTCATTAGTTTCTCTGTTTGAAAACCAAAGATCCAGCAGCTCCGTTTGTTCTCCTCATTCACAGCCAGTGAGCCAATGAGGAGAGCGAGTGGGCAGGCCAGAGCCGGGGCTCTGTGTGTGAATGGACACGCAGAGCAGGGGCTCAGGATTGAGTAGGATTGAGTTTGCTTGGGTGCCCCCACAGCAAGCTGTTTTCTATGGAAGCAATCGGCAGGAGGGAGGGGTCAGGGGCTCCGTTGGGGGACCTGAGAAGAGGAGGATCCAGGTTGCTTTGTGCAAAACCACCGCACAGAGCAGGTGAGTATGTTTTGTTTTTTTAAACAAGCCTTTAATATCACTTTAAAGTGGTGATAAACCCAAAACCAACAATGTAATATACAGTATTGCAGCTTACCAATCATTAGATGTGGTGGCTGCATTTGTTTTCTTTTCTTTTTTTAGGCTTTTTCCCCTAGTGATCTGGCCAGTAAGACACCTCCTGTATTAGAGCGCTTCCACTCTAGATGAAGAAGCAACACAGACACCTTTTGAAAGAGTAGTGTTAGATGCACTAGCAGTTTTTTAGCGAATTTAAGCCAAACTCCAGCTTTTAAGCAGTTACAGGAAACATTTTTTGGGGGGATAAAGGTTTCACCTAAATACATAAAAGTTGACCAATGTAAGCACCTCTGTCATTATGAAATAGTTTGTCTCGACCCTCTAACTGCTATATCTACATGACAACTTTTTTTTTTGAACAGACTTACTGGGAGGATCACCTGGTGAAAATAAAAGGAAAAAAGACTAAAGGAAAACAAGCCATCACATGTAAGAATTAGTAAACTGCAATATAATAATTTTTGATTTTGGGTTTAATCCTGCTTTATGATGACTACTCTGTAACCTGTCATATGTAATAAGTTAAAGCTGAACTCCAGGAATTTTTGGTATTGCATACTTACATTGGTCCAGCTTGGTGGTTGATTTACTAAAACTGGAGCGTGCAAAATCTGGTGCAGCTCTGCATAGAAACCAATCAGCTTCCAGGTTTTATTGTCAAAGCTTAATTGAACAAGCTGAAGTTAGAAGCTGATTGGCTACCATACACAACCGCACCAGATTTTACACTCTCCAGTTTTAGTAAATCAACCCAAATGCAAGTATGCATACCTCATAGGGCTGAAGGGCTGCTGGGGAAGCTGGAGGTCTATAACCACAATCTTCCAGATTCTGCTCAGGTTCTGTGTGAGCAACTTCCCTTCTGCACACTGACTACAGGGGGTTGCCCCTCAGCACAGCCACCATTTGTAGAAGGCCTTATAATTTTTTCAATGCATACAGGGTGTTCTTTATTTGAAACAGGTGGAGCCACCTGACCTCTCCACCTTGTCCAATTAGAGATGGTCAGTAATGAGCAAGCGATCCCTGTTTTCCAGGCTTTAAAAGTCAGCGGACCATTCCTAAACTGAATTCTCTATTTTATTGGCAGCTGGTGGAGGGGGTGAAGCACTGGAGTAATGCAATAAAGTGGTTCAGAAATGTAATGTGTCCCACCAATAGCCACCTAAAATGTGTGGGCTTTGGTAGGCTTGTCAGATGCAGGTTGTTCTGTTTCAAATGCCACTTTCTTTTACATGCCTCCTTAGATCCCAGCCTGTCTGGAAAGTATGGTCACCTGCTGACTTGGCACCATCCACAGGCAGCTTAACTTATTAGGCTTCCCTGAAGAGTTGAGTTTTCTGGCATCACCCAAAGGCAGACAGAGTAGGAGATGGCTGTACAAATTGGGGTAGGGAGTTCCAGCAGAAGGCAGAGGCTCTGGAGAATTCCTGGAGTTGAGTATGTGAGAAGGTTACGAGGGAGCTAGAGAGGCCTTAGGAGAAGCTAAGTGGAGGGTTTGGATGATATTTTGAGATGGAGATGGTGATATACTGTAGCTTGGAACAGAGATGTGGAAAGCTTTGTATGTTATTGTTTGTATTATGAATTTCATTTGTTGGGTAAATGGAAGCCAGTGGTAGGCTTGGCATAGAGGTCACTGCGGTTAGTAGGGTTAATTATCCTGGCGGCAGCAGTCATGATAGACTGAAGGTGGGTTAACTTATGCAAAGGTACATTATGTGGGTTAGCTTATGCAAAGGGTTATTTATGTCTTGCTGAAACAAATTATTATTTCTTTTGCTCCCACTGGCACAACATTGGGTATTTTTTACTCCAATGCCGTATACACACTATAGGATTTTCCGAGGGAAAATGTTCTATGAGAGCTTGTTGTCGGAAAATTCTGACCATGTGTAGGCTCCATCGGACATTTTCCGTCGGAATTTCCGACACACAAAATTTGAGATCTGGATCTCAAATTTTCCGACAACAAAATCAGTTGTCGTAAATTCCAAATGTGTGTACACAGTTCCGATGCACAAAGTTCCACACATGCTCGGAATCAAGCAGAAGAGCTGCACTGGCTATTGAACTTAATTTTTCTCAGCTCGTCGTATGTGTTGTACGTCACCGCGCTCTTGACGTTCGCAATTTCCGACAAGATTTGTGTGACCGTGTGTATGCAAGACAAGTTTGAGCCAACATCCGTCGGAAAAAAAACATGGATTTTGTTTTCGGCAAATCCGATCGTGTGTACGCAGCATAAGGCTGACAAACACAATTAACCCCTTTTACTGACATTGATACTGTATAAAGTACTGCATTGGTGACATTAGCAACATGTAACAAACTCATGGCTAAAATAACAGCAGCTAGTTTGTTCACTTTTCAAGAGCAGGCTGGAAGCTTTTTTGAAGAAGTGATCTGGCTTTTTTATGTGACCCTCCCTCCTAAGTCCCTGGGCTCAGCTACTTTTCTTGTGCCCAGTTCTGAAAAAAAAAAAAACACATCAGGATGGTGAGTGGAAATGGATGGAGGAGTGTCTGATATGAATGAAACCCAAAGTGCTTTGCTCTGAGCAAAACCATCCGATCCAGCTAGGGGAGCCAGGAGGAGCAGCAGATAGAGGATGTTCTGTCCTCGGAGTAGTCTGAGTGCAGGGGAGCTATCAGGTGTCCAAAAGACCCTTGATGTCTCCAACAAAGTGCCTCTTACTTAAAAGTGCTGTCTCATCGGGGATACATAAAGCCTAATGCATATCTATGGTCAGAATGTAAAATCGTTTGTTTCCACATTGTATTTTAATTATTTCTAACCTACTCCTACTACTCTGAATGATCTTAAAATTTGTAAACATGCTTGGTGAAGATCCCCACAAATTTACTTCCTTGAATTTTGTGAAATGTATTCACTGTGGCCTGTGAGTAGGCACAGCTGTGTCACACATTTCACAGAGCCTGCCTTCTAAACTACAGAAGTGCTGAGAGGAGGAGTTTCAGGGGGTGAAGTCAGCACCCTAATCACTGCTTGCAGACAGCAAGGTAACATGGGATATGTAGTCCCTAGAAATTGAAACTAAACAGCAGAAGAGAAGCTAAAAAGCATGCAGAGAATGCAGGAAGCTGTTAAAAGGGAAGTATGGGTATTTTTTTTTTTTTTAATTATACTTACCTAGGTGAATGCAGCATTGGTCTGATGCTGCATTTGTCTTTCTGGCTCTAAAGCTGAAAACCGAGCGATCAAACACCTCTCAGCTCGGTTCTCAGTGCTCCCTGAGCAGAGAGCTGGTGACTGTCAGTTACCACATTCTGCTCTGTCGTCCCCACCACCCCATGCTCACTGGAGCACTTGACTATGGAGGGGGCCGGAGTGGCTCGTTCAGGCTCTCAGCGGCTCACTGAGAGGCTGAGCCAGCTGCCAGTACATATGGTCGCAATGTTTCCCAAGCCTGGACCAGCTCTGTGACGGCAGCTGATAGTGGGCCTTAGCCTGCTGTCAGCTAAAAACGGGTCACAGGAGTGCAGAATTTAACTACACTCCTTTGAACCACAGGAGAAGTACAGCCAAACAAGCTTTGGCTATACTTCTCCTATACAATATGAAAGGTTTTTCAAGTTATCTTATACTGGATCGTCAAATATAATTACCCTTTGTATTTCTAACACAATGCTGATGTTAAAAAAATGAAAGTGTATGATGTGACCATGGAACTCCTCACAAAGCTAGCACACTAGGATAAAGATTCTTATATTCAAAAGAGTGACAGTTATTTTCAGTTGAGTTCAATGGAATTTGAAAATTACAATCACACAGTAAAAGCAAATATCCTTATCGCAATCTTAAAGATTTGTGAATTCAGCCTGTGAGCTACAAACCAATAATTGTTACAATACACAGGCAACTACTGGGCAATGTATACAATATATAGGTAATTATTGAAAGGGAAAGTAAAAAGCTTCTAGCACATGGTCAGACATTTTAAGGGTTACAGACACCAAGCTGCTGAGTTCAGATGTTTCAGGAAATTGAAGGCACGGGAAACCACGCACAAAAAAACGAATTGTTGCCAAGGGATGCATGATGGTTTTTCACCTTGCAAACATTGAACCCCAAAGGTTTGAATGAAGATTTTTCACTTAAATGCTTCCTATAATTCACTTTCGTTTACTACCTCCTATGTGCCTTTCTAACATGTGTTATTGTTATTAGGATGTGATTTCCACAGGACCTTTCTGCTCTCTGGCTTGATCGCAAGACACTGCGCTTCAACTATTTAGCTTTGGTTATTTTATTACAAGCCTTAGGTCTTCTTTTACAAGTGCTCCACCCCTACCTTCTTATACCTGCGCTCTACATCACATAGAGTTTTAAAATAGAACCCCCCATCTAACACATTGGCTGGGGTCATTACCTTCCTTACTCATGTTCTGTAACTCTTGTTGCATCCATTATAAGCCTTTTGTCCCTTTTTGTGGACATTCTTAACTGTCTATCACAGACATGGGTAATTTCCTTCCTTGTACTGCATTTCCAGATGCCTTTATTACAGGCGTTAGATTTCCTTTCTAAATTGCTCCATTCTTAACTGATTTTACCTACATGCTAAATCACATTTAGTTTTGCGACAGACAGTGGCGGCTGGTGCTCAGAATTTTTTTGGGGGGGTACAAACAAACTGAAAAATTCTGAAAAAAAAACATCAATTGCAGCCACTGTGCCATCAAACGCAGCCACTGTGCCATCAAACGCAGCCACTGTGCCATCAAACGCAGCCACTGTGCCATCAAACGCAGCCACTGTGCCCATCAAACGCAGCCACTGTGCCCATCAAACGCTGCCACTGTGCCATCAAACGCTGCTACTGTGCCATCAAACGCTGCCACTGTGCCCATCAAATCCAGCCACTGTGCCATCAAATGCAGCCACTGTGTCCATCAAATGCAGCCACTGTGCCCATCAAATGCTGCCACTGTGCCCCATCAAATGCTGCCACTGTGCCCCATCAAATGCTGCCACTGTGCCCAACGAATGCTGCTACTGTGCCATCGAAGGCCACCACTGTGACCCCCCTCCCGCCAGCTCGCCGGCTGCCTGGCACTTACCCTGTCTCGGTGGGGCAGCGGGTGACGGAGGCGAGCGGTGTCCTCCATGCTTCCCTTCCCATCCTCTCCTCCTGTCCTCTCCTCCTGATAGGGGTCCAATCACATCGCCTGTCGTTTCAGCCAATCAGGTGAAGGTAACAGACCCGAGGACCTGATTGGTGGAGAGGCGGTTCAGTGTTAGGAAAGTGAATATTCATTCGCTGTTCTAGCACACCTGGGTGGACTCTGAGCGCAAAATGTACAAAAGACTTACCTGCAGACCCTTTGTTTACATGTAAATAACCAGCAATCATGTAAATAGTTGCAGCATTCATATGTAAATAGCTGCATTCGGTGGCATAGATATGAAAATAAAGGCAGCATTCATATGTATATCATGCCCCCTGCAGTGAGGAGATGATGTGCTTAAACCTCTAGCAACAAATCAGTGAGCAGTATTACTGTACAGTAATCTCTAGCAACCAATCAACAAGCAGAAATCATGTGCTGTAACATCTAGCAACTAATCAGTGAGCCGTAATGTGTGCTGTAACCTCTAGGAACCAGTCAGTAAGCGGTAATGATACACTGTAACCTCTGGCAATCAATCACAATCGCTGCCTGACCTGATACACTAAACTGATTTTAAGTCTAGCTGCTATTTATTGTATGTCTCGGAGCAGATGGAGATCGAAATTGTATGGGGGGGGGGCAAGAAAACGTTTGCCCAGGGTCCAATCAATATTAAAGAGGGCCCTGTGAATGACTATGTACACTAGACAGAATAATTCATAGGCTGACAATCTCTGAACTGACTCTTTATTATGCACTTATTATACATCTTCTGTAAGCTCAGGCGTTGTCACTTTATTTCATCATGTGTGTATTTATACTGATGCGCTTGGTTTGACATGGAGGCTGGCGAAAGTGGCAGTTTATAGGTTTGTAAGTCTATAGCATCTTGAAAGGGTGAAATTAAAAAATAGAACTGACTACCTATAAAAATGCGTGCTGCTCTGCTCTTACGGTTTTCTCTTACTGTCCCTGCAAAATCTCACAAATTTGTGTGGACCCTACCAGGGAAGAACCACTTAATACAGCTTCCTATGATGGTGTAGCAGTAGGACTGCACTGCTCCTGTATTCAGAGCAGAATTGCCAAAACATACCGCCAAGGCAACAAAGGAGTGGCTTAAGAAGAAGCACACTAAGGTCATGGAGTGGCCTAGCCAGCCTATAATAGAAAATTTATAGAGGAAGCTGAAACTTAAAAGATATCTATGATAAAAATAATAGACCCTTCATTTATTTGTAAGTGGGCTAACTTAAAAAATCTACAGGTGATCAAATAACCATTTCCCCACTGTATAAACATTAACAATATTAAAAATACTCACATCATGTAATCTGCCTAACTTTACAATTAAAACCTCAAAACAAAGTGACAAAATGTGATCATGACTAGGATTATGAAAGACCTGGGGCACCTTTCTAAAGAAGACACATGGCCACAAAATTAAGTTGGAGAAGAAGTGGTTCACTCTTAACCACTTATGGACCCCTTGCCCGCAATGTACTGAGGACAGACGGTCCGTACAGGTACGGCTATGTACCTATACATTGCTGGCCTCTTCAGGGTACAGGGCACGCAGGCAGCTCCCACCCGCTCACTCCCACTATGATTGTACATAGCAGGAGTTTGTCAGCATTGGTCAATTACAGCCCAGAGCCCTGTATTGACAATCAACACTCGGCTCTATGCAGAGGGAACAATCTCTTTGTTTCTTCTTCCTGCAAAGCAGAGAGAAGAAACAAAATATTTAGTAAAAAGCAACACACATTACACAAATTAACACTTGCTGGGCACACATTTAACCTCTTGATTACCCGAGAAGTTAACCCCTTCCCAGCCAGTGTCATTAGTACAGTGACTGTGTATAGTATTATCACTGATCACTGTATTTTTTTTTGTTTCTTAAAGATTTTATTAAAGGTTTTCACGCACAATACAGTAAATGATTCCATAGACATCACTGCAAGTTAACCAATACATACAAATACAGAACAAAACATGGTATACAGAAATAACTCCACCCATAGCCTATATAATTATTAAGATCAGAGTGAGTTATCCTGGTCCTGCGGCATGTGATTAGCTATTCCCAGTATTATACCCTTCATTTAAGTTTATTGTAGACAATAACCACAAATTGTCTGATATTTAAAAACAAGGTATATAGGAGCACCATTGGTTAGGTCGCTTGAGGCATCTAAAAGGGGTTTGGGAGCAAATATCAGTCAACGCTTTTTGTTAATAGTCCCATTGTGCCCTTTCACATCTATTATGCTATCAGGGGTAGGAGGAGAAGGGAGAGGGGAGAAAAAAAAAGAAGAGAAAAAGAATTCAGAGGATAAAGGGAGGAGAGGGGGAGGGGCACCACCACCAGCTACCCTCTCCGTCTCTATCATGTAGAGTTGTATCTTCTTGTGACAAATGAAAAGCGGTAAGGAGGATCATTTGCTGTCAAGTCCCCTTCTTGCGGGACATTTCACTTGCTATCTCGTATCAGCTCTTGGTAGGTCTGAGATTCGCGGTACGTATACCAAGCTGCCCATATGGCTGAGTATTCAGATATTTTGTCGAGAGTAGTATAGATCAGCTCCTCCATCACTGCAACGTGAGGGAGGAGACGTAGACCTCCAGTGGACCGGTACACAAAGCCTAGCAGCGTTGATCATGTGCATAGCTACCGACTTGAAATAGCGTTTTCTGGGGATTTGTGAATGATGGAGTAAATATTGTGCCGGAGTGAACTCTAGCAGGAGCGCAGTGATCAGGGTTGTTGTGTCATGGACCTTACGCCAATATGGCTGAAACAGGGGGGCACGTCCACCACATATGAAGAAGAGTGTTCTTCTCCACTCCACACCTCCAACTGTGGTCAGATACCGACGGTACAAATTTATGTTGAATATCTGGCGTTTTGTACTACCTAGTTTTGATTTTGTAGCCATTTCTTGCGTAGCCACATTTAGGGAGTCCTTATGAATATAAAGATGTATTTGATCCCAGGAAGCCTCGTCTAAATCTGTTTCCAGTGTAGATTCCCAAAAAGCGTGGTCAGTGGGTAAAGTGGCGTAACTCTCCCCAAACATCGAGGCATATAGCTCCGATATCACATGGCTTTGGGGACAGGTTCTAGTGCAGAGAGACTCAAAAACCGTAGGATCCCTAGTAAACCTCCCTCTACGGGCTGGATCATCTAGATACTGTTTCAGTTGCAGGTATGGCCAGAAAGGGAACTTCGCAGTATTGGATAGTTCAGCCAATTCCTTGTGCTTTTTGAACCGCCCTCTCCAGAAAAAGTGTCTTGCCTGCATTTCCCTGTGTGGCCATTCTGCTGCCAGGAAATTTCTGGCTAGGCCTAGAACAAAAATAGGGTTGCTCCTACGTGGGTGATCGAGCATTCCTTGGAGGAAAGCGCATACGTAGTACATGCCCTGTCGAACGCATGCAGAGTAGCTCCAATTAGTGGATGAGCATAAAGAGAGGGTAATATGTGTTCTTTTTGAACCTACTGATCTCCGTATTAGTGTCACCGTTGATGTCAGTGGCAGTTAGTCAATTCCCAACCAGTGTCTGTTAGTGTCAGATTACCCGTCGCACTATCACAGTCCCACTATAGGTCGCTGATCACCGCCATTAGTAGCATAAGAAAAAAAATTCCAGTACACTGTATATACCATAATTTGTAGACACTATAACTTTTACCCAAACCAATAAATATACACTTATTGGGATTTTAGTCATTTTTACATAGAAGTAGTTAAACTGCATAAGGTCTTCTACATTGTTAAAGCAATGAGGATGTGGAACTCCTTTCCAAAGTTGGAGGTGTTAGCAGGGAGTTTGGCTAAATTAATAAAACATCTAGATATGTTTCTTAGCGAACACAATGTACAGGTTGAACTAGATGGACCTGTGTCATTATTCAACCCTACCAACTATGTAACCTTAGGATAAAACAGACAAATACCTTCTGTGGCATGCAAAGCGCACTGTGTTAAACAATGGGCATGGCAAGGTTATGCCTAATAGTGGGACTCTACAGAGTCCCTGAGCGAATGACTGCCTCACAGTAAGCCATCAGCAACCCAGATAGCAAGGATAACTTGCCACAAATTTGTGGCAGTGTTGAATTGTAAGTCTGTTAACTTGCTGTACATTTTTACTGGTAAGTTGTACACTTGCAGAGCACTTGAAGCACAAGTTCTAGTTTACGCTTTTCCAATTTGTAGCAAATTTGCTTGGCAAGTCTCTAGCAAGAGCAAAGTTGCAGTGGTGAGTCTACAGCAAGAGCTCTGCAAGTCTACAGCATGAAAATTCAGCCACAGTGACCCCTGTGGTGGGATGATTATTGCATAACATAACTAAACCAGAATTTGCAGCAGACTTGTAGAATGTTTGCAAAGAAAGTTGATCTGTAATCATGCAATGCAGACTTGCTGCAACTATGCAACAAACTTGTGAAGCCTGGCAAGTCTAGCAATAGCTTAGCAAGTAATTTTTGAACTTGCAGCTCAATTGCTTGTTATCTGGGAAGCTACTTGGCTGGCTCTGGAAATTGCTGGGTACAGGCAGTGGGCTATGTGGCAGCTGTGGCCTTGAGCTGTCACACTCTGGTCCCGCTCCAGGCAAGGCAGGCTCAGGCTGTTGGTTTCCTCCCCCTACCGGCTCCTTCAAGCTTGCTTCCAGGAAAGGTACATTGAGTGTGGCATCTATTTACATGTCCAACATGCTCCATCATCGCGCAGCCAGGCCCACCCTGCCACTTCACATGCCAGCTCAGTGTGTATTCTAAAGAAGATTGCAAACATGCAGGTCATTTTGGTTTTATAGCATTTCTGTTCTGCAATAAAGCTTGTTTTATAGCATACTGTTTATTTTCTGTAAAGGGCAAGTCTGCTCACAATATTTTCACTTTTTCCGTTTCAAGAGCAGCATTAAACTCAAAAGCAAACATTTATTATATTGCAGCTCAATTCTTAGATGTGGTGGCTGCAAAACCATTATCCCCAAATGAACAAAAATGGTGCTGTAACTGCTAATAAAGTGTGAGCTGGAGTTTGGCTTCAATTTGTTAGTGTATCTAAATCTGCTAGTGCATCTAACATTCTCCTCCCCCCAGATTAAAAATGCCGATGTCCAAAGTGGCTTCTTCATTCAGTGTGGACAGTCTGATACAAAAAGTGTGTTAATGGCCAAATCACCAAGGAAACAAGCCTAAACTCTGCAATATATATATATATATATATATATATATATATATATATAATTATATATATATATATATATATATATATATATATATATATATATATATATATATATTTATATATATATATATATATATATATATATATATATATATATATATATATATATATATATTTATATATATATATATATATATATATATCCACTTGCCGCCCGCCAGATAGCAAAATGACGAAGGCAAAGTGGTTTCGATAACCTGACCAGGCGTCATATGACGTCGCCAGTATATCAAGCCGCTGCACCCCCCCCCCCCGGCTTGAACACCGATCTATGTAAAGAGTCTCTAACGCAGACTCTTTACCATGGGATCAGCCATGTCCAATCACGGCTGATCACAGTGTAAACAGGAAGAGCCGTTGATCTGCTTTTCTTCACTCGCGTTTGTCAGACGCAAATAGAGGAGAACCGATCGACTGCTCCTCTGACAGGGGGGTCTGTGCAAGTGCTAGGACGACTTATATTCCTAATGCCTGTGATCCCCTATCTGTTGTAAGTAGAATTTTAATAAATTGCCCATTTTTAATTTGGATGCTGCGCAATGAGTTTTCCTTTTCTTGTATAACCAATGGTCCAATCGGCTTCTGTGGATACCCTGAGCTTTTATCATTGGCTCGCCTTCACCAGCGGTTCCATATGGATGATCTGCACCTAATTTGAGGGGTTACAAAGCTCACAGATGCTGTTATAGACCTTGATAGGTCTTTGGATCTGGTAAGAAGATATTTTTACCTGACCTATTCAGACACTGGGTGATGCACTGAATTTAATGGACTTTTGCACATTATCAATATATTGACTTTTGTGTCACAATTTATTGGTATATTCACTTTAATTGATTATATGTCAGTTTTTCAATTAGACAGCGCAACACTTTTTTTTATATATCTTTTGGATGTTGCTGTATGTTGTGAGTGCTGCTGTCACATCATCATATATTTGAATTGATTCACATATGCGGAGCACATTTCATTTTTCTTTATTTATCACAGTTACTATGCCACTTACTAAATGACTGTCTACTTCCAAAAAGAGGTCATTTGGGGGGACATTTGTACTGTCCAGGCATTTTGGGGCCTCAAGAAATGATCATGTCAGGATTGATCAATTTTCAATTATATGTATCATAGTTTGTAGACTCTATAACTTTCACACAAACCAATTTTGATACACTTACTGGGATTTTTTTTTTTTTTTTTTTTTAGACATGTAGAAGAATACATTTGACCTAAATTCATAAAGAAATGACATTTTATTGGACATGATTTATAACAGAAAGTAGAAAATATAATTTTTTTCTAAAATTTCTGTCTCTCTTTTTTTTTTTTTTCAGTTTGTACAGTATAATAAAGAGTAAAAATAAAAGCTCTATTTGTGTAAATGATATAATTTTCATTTGTGTACAGTGTTGCACGACTGCACAATTGCCAGCTAAAGTAGAGCAAAGCTGAATAGCAAAAAAATACTCTGGGGGGTAAAACCTTCCCGAGCTCGTGTGGTTAATAGGAGTAGGCTAAAAATAATTGAAATTCAATGTGGAAATTTATTTTTGATTTTACATTTTGATCATAGACACACTTCAAAGGGCTGGCTCCCTCTAGCTGGAAAGGGTTAAGTATAGAAGGCCGTGTGCTTTTCAATGGCAGTATCAGTTGCTTGCAAATCCTGACTGATCTCCCTAGAGCAGTTACAATGAACATGAAGCACACAGTGCCCGGGGTGTTGTTTCCTTTCTTCCCAGCTGTGGCTGGTATTATTTTGCACACCCTAACCTAGCAGGGGTTGTCTGTGGCTGAGCCAGGTTGAGCCTAGCATCCCCACACCGGTCACTTTTACATCTCCCGCCCCACTCCCACGTGAATGCACACGTCAGGTCCCCTTAGATCCCTCACCCAGCTGCAGATGCGCAGCACAAGCCTGGATCACATCCCCAGCCCCACCGCACAAAAACACTCTACAAAAAAAAAAAAAAAAATGTTTTATTTAACATGCCATACCGGAAGAAGAAGCCATATTTATCCAGCCCTCACTTTATAGCTATCCATTTCTGCCACAGCTGAATGCAATAAAAAAAAAAAATAATAATAACAATAATTCTGTGCTGCTGGGTGGAAATAATGCATCTCCTGGAGCCAGAAGGCTGTGAATGGTAAGGTATCAGCATCCTTATTTGGATTCATGTGCATGGTGTGTATTTTGATGTGTCTTCTGTATGGCTTGCCAGTGGGGGATAAGCTTCTTATCTGTGAATAAGGGGGATCTTGTATTGTGTTTGTATTGCCATAAATGTTGTGTGCGTTTTTTTTTTTTTTTTCCCCTTGCAGTGAGGTGGCTTCCCAGCAGGATCAATGTATGAGCTGCTGCTGATGCAGGTCCCTCGGTTAAATCACGAGTGGATGGATGGCAAGACAGATCAGACTGGGGATGCTGAGAGCTGAAACAAAAGAGAAGCCCTGCGTGTTTCATCCGAGGAAAAGAAAGAGGAAGCAAGGGGGAGGGAAGACTTAAGATCCAACGGCTGGAAAAAATCCAGCACCTTGTCCAGATCATTGCCTTCACACTGGATTATTGCTATTTCTTTTTTTGTGGGCTAATTTTGCAGAATAACATTTTTTTTTTTTTTTCGGGTGGATATTTGATTGTTACTAGGGGGCATGGAAGGCGACGCTCTCCCAGAAATAGGATGGGCAGAAAAGATATCTCATTATCCCAGGCAGTCTGCTTCTTCTTTTTCCATCCTGCATCTACGTTAATTGCTTTCTCGTGTATTCAGTTGCATTTAACCGTTTCCGCCTTCCCTCTGATTTCGGGTGGTAGACGTTAGATTGTTGCCCACCTCCCCCGTTACCAGCTGTCAGCCTCCTTTGCAGTAAGGTTGCAGGTCTCCCCCTGGCTGACCCCTTTTTCAGCACTTGCTAGTATTGCCTGTTGGGATCATTAAAATTATTCTTTTACAAGCTCCCCTATACATGACACTGCTTTAATTTCATTTTCTTAAATGAATCATTAGAGCTCAGATTATTTGCTCCCCCACCCCGTAATTTTTAAGGGTTGGTGGATGCACCTTTTTGCAGTCCCTCCAGACCCTTTAGATAGACAGTAGGGAATAGCACTCACTTAACCCCATGCAGTGCAGTCTTCTCCCTGGTACACAGGAGCACAGAGGAGCGAGGAGCTTTCTATTATCATTGGGTCAATCTGGACCTGTGTCCATGCCTCTGTTTCTGGGACCTGTCTGGCTCTGTCCTGGAAGCCCCCAAACACCCGGACCGCCGGCTGGTGAATGATGTTTAAGTACCGGCTTCGCATGTTCTTTAATGAACTGAAGGTTCTGGTGCTGACCCGATCTGGGCGAAGTGAACCTGAGCCGGGCCACGCTATGCGCGGACTCGGCGTGGGGGGCTGTGGATGGCCACCCTTTGCGGACTGCTCCTCCAGAGACGATGATGAGGAATACTATGGGTCTGATCCCAGAACCCGCAACCTGGGACTGGAAGAGAAGGACGGGAGGCTTGGGGCTGCGCTGGACGCCGTTTCCCTGGGCAGCAGTATCGATAGTGGCATGAGGACCCCGCAGTGCAGAATCTGCTTCCAAGGCCCTGAGCAGGTGGGTTGTGTTCATTGTTGCATGGCTGTAGCACTTCGGGTCAGCCTATGTATGGCATAGTGTCTCACATGTAAGTCACCTGAGGTAAATGGTCTGGGGGTGTGAATATAGAGGCATGCATTATGTTATGGTTTCTCTTCTCAACAACAAGCTTTGTACCACAACGGGTGGCATGTCTGAGATGCCAGGACTTGCATGTTTATGTCTTGCATTCTATATCCATAGAGTCGTGTGAGATGAGAAGGGTTTTTGGAGGCATATATAATTCATTTGTATTATATATGTTTTCTTCATTTTATTTGCAGAGCATTATAGGATTATCTGATTTAAAAAGACACCTGTTATCTGTAGCTGTTTTAGTGGTTGTTATGGCTGTGTGTGGATTAGATGTGCATTAAATGTCTATGATGATATTTACAGAGACCATGGTCACTGCAGGTAAGGGAAGTTCTTGCAGAATGGCTAGGCTCATTTATAATACATGACCATGGTAAGAAATTGGAAAAAGGGTCTCATCAGGTGTATATATACATTACATCCTCAGTATGTCTAGTTATCCGTCTTATAACAATAGCCAACACCTGTGTAGTTCTTTAGAAATGGACAATGGAAACACCAGGGTTGCAACAGGGATCATTTCTCTTGTCTGTTCATTGTAATACAAAAGGCGTATTGGCTTTGCTTGGAGAGCTTACATGAGGAAATTTGCATAGAAATGTTTCTGAGTAATTGTGTCTGAGATCTCGCTGCTCCATCTAAGCTTGATTGTGTCTGAAATCTCTTCCTGGGGGCACGGTTTAATATCATAAGCTGAAGTGGCTATTTACCGACATAACGGAGTGGTCATTCAACCCAGCTGCTGCTACCGGAATCAGACAGTCACAATGCTGATGATTTACTGGGGTGTCTGAACTTCCCTTGGGTGCTTGTCTAGAAATAGACCAAAGGGTGATTCCTGAGAATAGGCTTGCATGGTTTCAGTCATCTGTGTTTGTACATTATGTACTACATTTCTTATAAAATTGGATTAGATCACTGGAAAAAGCATGATGTTTATATCTAAAGGCTGACACTGTCTTTTCATATTGTGAGAAATTTCAAAAGGGTATTGTGGTTGTGGTATTGTAAGGTAGGGAAGCTGGCTTCTACAGCTATGTTTAAGTGGAAATATAGAGGAACCATTTTTAGGAAACAATTGATTCTGTAAGCCATTTAGAAGTCTTTTTTGTGAGTATGGACTACAAGATGTTCGCTATCACTTTTATCATCCAAAAAACCCAACTGGGTGCAACCTTATGAAACTAGTTTTACATTGCTAAAGGCTTAATTTCCCTGACTTTCCAGCTAGGACCTGCCCTCCCACCATTCCCCTGTCCAGTGAAAGTTCTGTTACTGGACATGGAGACATTCTCAGTGTGAAATGAGACAGCAGGTGGGTGGGGATTCGCATAACAGTCAGGAAGTCAAGTAATAAAATGAAGCCAGTTTCAGAAGGGTGCACTGATTGGCTTTTCTGGCTTGAAATAATAGCAGTAATTTTCCGGTGCCTATATCAGAGGTTCATCATAAAAGCCAATGAACAGGTAATGTTAATCAGAGAACACCACATTATGGCAGGTCAGAGAATATGTTCAGTTTCAGTTAAAACTAATTTGATAATTCACTGAAGTTGGACTTCATCAGGGTCAATGGTTCTGGGTAGAATTGCAGTCTTAGGTCATTTGATGCTGTATGTGCATTCTCCCTCTTTGAGAACTACAAAAGGCCTCTATTGGAACTAAGACAGTCTAATTAATAAAAATAATGTTTGACTGAAGACCAAATAGAAGCTACACTCCCCACAGTACTTGACCTTTGTATAATTGGTGGATTCTTAAAGAGATTGCTACAGATGGTGGCATGCCAGAATGAGATACAAAGCTACAAAGTCACCAGCATTCCAAATAAATGCATCTTGCATATTTGTCGTGAAGATAGTATCACATAAGTCATAAGAGAATGACTTTTTGGGCTTTGTAGTGACAATGTTTGACTAATGTTTATCACCACTAAGTATAAGTTGTGGGTTTGGTTTTAAGAACCACTTTAGGACCTAATCAGTAAATGTAACTCTTTAAGGAGGAAGAATTGTCTGGTAGCAATTCCACCTACGGTTACCACAACTTGATATTTACAATATAAAATCCATGTTTTCTTAAGACCACGTATACACTGTCAGATGTTTCAACCATGTCATTAGAACCTAAGTTATCAACTTTGGTATGTAGTTACTGCTTGCTTAAATACAGTAAAACCATCATATAGTATAAACTAGTGTAAGTTATAAATCATTTACAATACAAACCTGAGGATGTGGTTTAAGTTACTGATTGGAAAACATTTAAACATGATTAGATGGTATTGCTAATAAGGTACATCCCCTAAAGCCAACCTGAACTGGGAGGTTACCACACAGCAGTGTCACTAATAGCATCCAGTGTACTGTGTAAAGTGTTCTAGGCTGGATTGACTCCCTATAGTAACATTGCAAACCACCATTTAAGTCTGCATAAACCAGCTGCTGATGCCACCATTTTAGTTTGTGACAGACTTCATAGATGTCACATATGCACATTGTGGTGAGTGTAATCAGCACATACAAGGTGTCATGTGACCTACCCTTTGTTTACAGTCCTGCATGACAGGTCAGGTAGCATGAGTGCTGGATTAAAGCACTGATCACTTCATCTCTAAGGGGAGTAGTAGAAGGAGGGTATGCCATATTATATGTTACAGTAACACACAGCAAAACACTGTATATGTGTGTTTGGTGCTCTGCCATTCCTTGTTAATTGAATCTAAAGGCACACACAGTTGTGTTGTAGTGCACCAAAATGCACAGATGAAAAAAACAGAGTGGGACATTTTTTTGTAGTTAGGTGTGTTAACAGGCTATGCATGGTCCAGTGCATACATGCACATTGAAGCATTATTGGCCCTCATCTGATGCACACCTTATTTGCATTGCTTTACTATCTTAACAACAAATCATTTTCACTTCAAGTGTGATTTAAGAGGTACTTCCGATACAGTGACCAGCACCAGGAAATACTTACCAAACATTGTTTTTCATAAAGGTATATATACTTAACAATACTAATAAAATGGAGAATCACTATATTAGAAGATCTGGCAACTGTCTATTATGACTATGATGGTCTGAGTTGAATGTTTAAACTCCAGTGCAAATTAGTCTTTGCCCAACCACAGTTTTGCTGAGTTGGTGAAACATAGATATGCACACATGCTTAAAAATCCCTGTGACTGAAGGTAAGGAGCTTCACTGCATACAAACTAGCATTTTGCTTACTTGTTACTCCATATACCGCATGCATATCAGCACTGATCCTTAAATTGCTTGCACGGCTAAATAAAAAGGGCAGCCTAACAAGTTAAATTAGGTTTTATGTTTTCTTTCCTATTATGATCTTACTTTTCTCAGGTAGCAGAATTAAATGTTATTTGAATCTAAATCCTGTTTCATTACTAAAACGACAGTTGATTGTTGCTAAGGAATTCTTCTACACGGTGATATAGCTGACATTGAAGACTGATGCAGGGTGGCCACTTCTGAATATGATATGTACTAAGTATAGCACAAGAGGTTGAATTGCAGTCTGTTGGGAGTATGGGAGAACAGAGTAGAATGACCATTAATTATACTAGGGCAGTGGTCTTCAAACTGCAGCTTTGCTTACCTTTATCTGGCCCTTTGGGCACTGTCCTCAAACTGATATGAGGCACTAATCCTTCCACTATCACCAATGAAGAGGCACCATTCCTCCCACTGACGCCCACATTGGGGCACTATTTCTTCCATGGACACCAACTATTGTGCACTGTTCCTTCCACTGACACCAATGATGAGACATAATTCCTCCCACTATTACCAATGATCAGGCAGTATTCCTACTCCCACTGACCATCGGGCCTGAGATATAGTCTACTCCCACTAATACTGGGGAATTTTCTACTCTCACTGGCTACAGTCTGGCCCGCCTAAAGTCTGAATGACAGTAAATTGGCCCTTTGGTTAGAACATTTGGAGAACCCTTTGCTGGGGCTTCATTCTTAAGAAAGAGTTTGTAGAATGGTGCCAATCTGAATGTTAGCATTTGAGTGAGAACACAGCACAGTGCTTATTTGCCACTGGTGTTAGCTCAGTTTTGAGTATGGGTGTGCAAAAAGACATGGACCTAAGAGTTGTTCACAAGTACATGTAGGCATCAGATGTTACTTATCTACAATATTCAGCATGCAGATTAAAAACTTAGCAGTTCATTTACTACATAGTTATAGTTTGCAGTACCACTGCACACCACAGCCCACCCTTCCAATCCAATGGTATGCAGCCTGCAGTATCCTATAGAGTTCTTTCTGCTTTAAAGGGAACTAAACCCTACTATCCTTTGCAGCCAAGGAAGCTGACACCTTAGCCTCTGTTTGATCTGCAGTTGCCATGGTGCTACACATGTTATTTTTCCCAGCATGTTTTCAATTTAATGGTTTTGGGAAACAGTTAGTTTGATGGGTTTAGTTCCACTTTAAAGCAACAGAGTGAACTTTGACAGGTGCTCTACAGGCTTCCCAAAGGAGTCCCAAAAGCTGGCAAAGGGCTAAGCATAACTATTAAGTCCATCAACGTTCTGTATGATTGTGCAGCAGTTTGGCCAAAGTATGAATTCTGTATGAGGTGGATAAAATTATCCTGCATTAAAAAAAAAACAGAGAGCACTTTTGTAAGTAGCACTGAAGGATTCTTGCCCCATTAAGCTTTACACCCTCAGTAAGCATTCTCCATCAGTTTTTTCTTATTGTTACAATCTCCCCTTTTAGGCCTCCTCTGCAGAAGAATACCTAATTTTTCCTGTTAGTGCACAGAAGGGTTCCACTTCCAGCACACATTCAAGCTTACGCTCTCATTTACCACTTCCTGCTCTGCCCTACTCAGTGTGGCACTCCTTCTACCCCACTCACATTTATACTGTAACATTCTCCTCTTGTGTGGCTTCTTCTCCCCTCATTTTTATAATGTGCCCTCACTGGTGCCCAAAGTCTATGGTGTGATTGTAATTTGCACCCCAAGGAAAATAAGGTGGGGCCATCATCATGTACAGCACACAGCAAATTGGTTGCTCATACACACAGTCAAAGTAGTGAGAGCAGACACTCAAAGCACACACACAAATAGGGTTGCCACCTTTTCCTCAAACCAAATGCAAACACTTTAGTGGCACAGAGCCAAATTTTGTTTCCATAGTATAAACTATAATATTATAAAAGACACCTTTGGATGCCCCAAGGAGAGTAGTAACTATGGGTGCTGCAGTGAACACTGTGTTTGGCCCAACTGCTCTTGCTGACATCATCGCCCCGCCCCCAAGTGATGCCAAACCTGCCCCTAGACAGCCACCCGCAGCTCCCGGACAGCAACAGATTTATGTGTGACTATCTGGGTTACTTGGGGAGCCACAGCCCAGTCTAAATCATGTGTCCGGATTTCAGGCAGACTGAAACCTGGACACATGATTCAAAACCCGGACTGTCCGGGTGAATCCTGGACAGGTGGCAACCCTACACACAAACAGAGAATATGTGGAAAAAGCACATGCGGTTAGATCATACACAGAGCACACAAAGTCAGACCATACCCAGAGCACAAAAAAGTCAGAAACACACTGACAGATTTTACAGAGAGAATAGACACAACACTCAGAACATTCTGAGAACACAAATACTTTACAATACCCACTATTAACATTGTGGCAAGAGTTAATAGAAGAGCTAGATGGCAGCATGGCAAAATTATTATGCCTGCCCTTAATATAGTTCTGACATTCTTCTTGAATATAATGCATTGTGACATATTTCCCAACAAGAAACTCACAGTCATCCTTTCAGAGAGGCATACTAAATTTCTGAGCATGTGGCAACCATGGCAAAACTATTTACGCCTAATGAGCTTAGATGAGGATCGCTTCTTCCTCTGAGGTTCTGGGTGCCCTATGCTCCTGGGGGGGGGGGGTCACTTTTGCATCTGGAGGGTCCCTCCTTTCCTAACCTTCTTTACCCTTTTACTGTATTGTCCACTCCCACCTTACCCCCACTCTTATTCTTTTTCATTCCTCCTCTTTTCCATCATCTTCACCTTTCCACTAAATTTAATTATCCACATATCTTGCCCTTTCAAGCCCTATAGAGACAGATACTCTACCTTCTTTTTCCTTGCCTTAATACCTTTGCAACTATATTAACTCAATATATACAATCAAACCAACCAAGGCTGGACGCTGAATTACAATAATTGTTGTTAAAGTACCATTAATATACAACTTAAAAAGCATTCCTTAAGGTTTCAAACTTTCTTACTTTTGCATTTCGAACAACATGTTCTGTGTTTCTTATCCCTATCTATGACTCCTATCTCATCTTATTGATTGGAAAATCAACACAATTTTGTAAAAGCATATATGATGCACATGTAGGAAATGTTCCTGTTGTGTGTCTTTAAGAAAGTAACTGGTGATAAATATGATGATTTAGTTGGCACACTAAAGCAATGAATCTGATGTTTTCTATTCTATGATCTTACAGTAAAATAATTTGCACACTGTGTATTAAGATAACCCTTTGAGAAATTTGTAGCGTTATTTCTTTGCATGCATGGGACATAAGGGGAGTATTTAAAAACAGGAAAATATTAAGGTCCCATAAATATGTAGGCTATTAGCATAGGTCACACAACATGTACAGAGCTATTGGAAAATAGTGTTGTATAGAGTTATGAATGTAAAACTTGGGAAATACAGTATGTGTAACACTCATACAGCCATCTTTGAAGAACCATGTGTTAATATCGCTATATTTCTGGAGCTTTTATGCTGTAGTCCAGATGGCCATGTTTGGCACAGCCATAATGTTACACTGTCACCCCCATGTTTTTTAATCCTTATTAATAATAACATGTACACTATAGTAGTATTAAAGGAGAAATCCAGCCTGAGCTAGTTTTGGCTGGGCTTCTCTTATGGGTCACAGGAGTGCAATTCGTTTTTCACTCTTGTGACCCGTTTTCAGCAGAGAGCGGTCTGAAGTCCGCTCTCTACTGAGGTCACACAGATCAGTCCACGCACCGTGTCATCCCGACTTTGGGAGTTTAGAACCACCAGGTGCCTGGACTGATAGCCGTCTCAGCCTCTCAGCGAGACGGTGAGATGGTCTCCCCCCACCCTTTCACAGCTCAGCGCTCCAGTGAGCGTGGAGGAGGAGAGCTGCTGACTGACAGGCAGCAGCTCTTCTCTCGGGGAGTTGAGAGAAGTGTATGGATCGGTTCTCAGTGCAAAGGCGCCGGGGGACAGATGCAGCATCAGTACGATACTGCACCCTCCGAGGTAAGTATGATTATGGAAAAAAAAAATTCCTATACTTCTCTTTTAACCACTTCAGTCCCGGAAGGATTTGCCCCCTTCCTGACCAGGCAATTTTTACGATACGGCACTGCGTTGCTTTAACTGACAATTGCGCGGTCGTGCGATGTTGTACCCAAACAAAATTTACGTATTTTTTTCCCACAAATAGAGCTTTCATTTGGTGGTAGTTGAAAAAAAAAGAGCGTCAATTTTGAAAAAAAAAATCTAATTTTTGCTATAATAAATATCCCAAAAAATTTAAAAAAAAAACGAATTTCTTCATCAGTTTAGGCCGATATGTATTCTTCTACATATTTTTGGTAAAAAAAAATTGCAATAAGCGTATATTTATTGGTTTGCGCAAAAGTTATATAGCGTCTATAAAATAGGGGATAGATTTATGGCATTTTTATTATTATTTTTTTTTACTAGTAATGGCGGTGATCTGCGATTTTTATCGGGACTGCGACATTGCAACGGACACATCGGACACTTTTGACACTTTTTTTGGGACCAGTGACATTTATACAGCGATCAGAGCTAAAAATAGCCACTAATTACTGTATAAATGTCACTGGCAGGAAAGGGGTTAACACTAGTGGCGATCAAGGGGTTAACTGTGTTCCCTATGTGTGTTTCTAACTGTGGGGGGAATGTGGCTGACTAGAGGAGGAGAGAGATCATTGTTCCTACTTAGTAGGAACACACGATCTGTCTCCTCTCCCCTGACAGAACCGGGATTTGTGTGTTTTAACACACAGATCCTGGTTCTCGCTCTGTCATGAGTGAATGCGGGTGCCCGGCGGTCATCGCACCCGCCGGGCACACGCATCGGCTCCAGGGACACGCTGTGGGCGCGCGCCTGCTCTAGCGTCTTAAAGAGCCAACGTACAGCTACGACGGCTCACCCAGGGGAGCCAAGCTGCCGCAGTATGACTGTGGCGGCTGGTCGGGTAGGGGTTAAACAATACCTAATCACACATGCCCGTAAAACACACCAATCTAAATTAGCTGTTCAAGGTATAGGCACGCTTTTCTATTGTCACTAGAAGAAATGACAGTGCCTTCCGGTACATTTGCAGAGTAGCAGTGTGGTGGTGACTATACAATGAGGACTTGTCCAAGCTTCTATAATTAATCATTGCTTTGTATCCAGTTTACTTTATGGTGTTCGTGTTTGCGTGTGTCTGCTATGACTGTAGGATACACAGTTAATATTCTGTATGAGTTTCAGCTGTCTTATCTGGCTTCTAGTATTGGTCCAGCGTTGTATTAATCAAGCTGTTAACTTGAAAGAGAATTTACACTTTTTGCCTTGAAGCTGTAGGGGCCCGAGGAAGAACAAGTTTAAGTGTAACTTAAGGCAAAACTTTTTTATTTTTTTTAATTTTTTTTTTTAGTTTTGGATAGAATGTCTCTTTGTGTCCCCATTAGGAGAATAAAACTCTCGATTTGTCCTCTGTTATCACAGAGAGTGAAAGTGAAAGAAAATCCCAAATTTTGGCTTGTCACCAGAACAGGAATCGAGGGGAAATCTTCCAATGAGGCCATTCATTTTGGTAACCCATGGATTCTCTCACTTTTTGTCTTGGCTATAGGTCAGAAAGTCAAGGCAAATCTCCCAACAGATGGTAAAAAAACTGATGGGTTGTAACCCTTTCTTACGCTAGCCAAAATGAAAAAAATGTTCTACTGTAAAAGAGAAGTAAGGGTTTCAGGAAAAAAAAATATTCACACCTAAATGGATGCAGCATTGGTTACCCGCTACTTCTAAGGCCGTGTACACACGGGCGGACTTTTCGACCGGACTGGCCCGACGGACTTTCCGACAGACTTTTGACAGACTTCCGATGGACTTTCGAACGAACAGACTTGCCTACACAGGATCACACCAAAGTCCGACGGATTTGTACGTGATGACGTACAACCGGACTAAAATAAGGAAGTTGATAGCCAGTAGCCAATAGCTGCCCTAGCGTGGGTTTTCGTCCGTCGGACTAGCATACAGACGAGCGGACTTTTTGATCGGACTCGAGTCCGTCGGAAAGATTTGAAGCATTTTTCAAATCTAAAGTACGTCAGATTTTGACTGGAAAAGTCCGCTGAAGGTCCAATGAAGGCCACACACGATCAGATTGTCCGCCGGACTCGGTACATAGGACCAGTCCGGTCGAAAAGTCCGTTCGTGTGTACACTGCATAAGACAGAGAACTGAGCAGGTCAGCTGATGGCTGAAAACGGGTCACAGGATGTGCAGAATGAACTGTACTCCTGTGACCCAGAGGACAAGTACAGCTAAAATAGCTTTGGCTATACTCCTTTAAGATCTTCTGCTATTTTTGCTTTGTTTGTCATGGTATAATGATGGGGCTTTTTGTTCAGGTGGACCTAGTGTAAATTAGAAGGAAGCAGGAATTATATAGCACCAATAGTTTGCACATTGCTTTACAAAATAAAGGGAGACAGTACAGTTACAGTAGAATTCAATACAAGAAAGTCTAAATTGCCACTTTGTTACTCTATTACAGTTACTCTGTCACTTCAGCCCCGGAAGGTTTTACCCCTTCATGACCAGGCCCTTTTTTGCGATACGGCACTGCATTACTTTAACTGACAATTGCGCTGTTGTGCAACTCTGTACCCAAATAAAATTGATGTCCTTTTTTCCCCCACAAATAGAGGTTTCTTTTGGTGGTATTTGATCATCTGTGCGGTTTTTATTTTTTGCGCTATAAACAACAATTTAGAAAAAAAAAATCAATATTTTTTACTTTCTGCTTTAAAACATATCCAAAAATTAAAAAAAAACAAACAAATTTCTTCATCAATTTAGGCCAATATTCTGCTACACATTTTTGGTAACAAAAAAAAATTCCAATAAATGTATATTGATTGGTTTTCGCAAAACTATGGGATAGATTTATAGAATTTGATCAGCACCAGTGTCGGACAAATCTGACACTAAGTGACACTTTTTGGGGACCAGTGACATTATTACAGTGATCAGTGCTAAAAAGGGTTAAATGTGTTCCCTGGGAGTGCTTGCTAGCTGTTTGGGGGATGCTCTAACTGGGTGAAGACAGAGATTCGTGTTCCTGCTTAGCAGAAACACAAGAGCTCCATCTTCTCCCCTGTCAGAACGGAGATCTGCCTTGTTTAAATAGGCAGATCGCCGTTCTGCCTTGCTTGGAACCGATTGCGAGTGGCTGGCGGACATTGGGTCCGCTGGACCAGCTGATTGGCACGCCCTCTGCCCAATCAGCGCGTGATCGGGTCTCCGGCTCCCTAGAGGCTATTGCACAAAATGATGTACAGGTACGTGATTTCGTGCAATAGAGCCATTTTGCCGCAGTACAAGTAGGTTACGCGGTAGGCAAGTGCTTAAAACGGTGATGCAACTTGTACCTTTCTTTTGCCTCATGATGCCCACATAGTTTAGTCTCCAAGAATTATGGAAATGGAGGATAGAGATACCTCTTTATGGGAAGTGTCATCTGCTGGCTAGTGGGTTTAATATTTTTCTAGGTAATTGAAGAATGACAAAAACCAATAAGATTCTGTTTTTATAGTATAAATATGCTAGCTCATATCGCTTAAATTGGTTAGCTTGTAATATACTATCATTTGGTGTCACTTTGGCTAGTCATGGAATGGCCACAGGTGATGTAACATATCCTGCATGAAATGTGTACTTACATCTATGAATTGTAAGAAGATATAACCCATTCAAGAGGATCCGACACTCCAGGAAGTAAGGTGGATTACTCCGGATTACTTGCTTAAAATAAAACAGAAATACTGTAAATGTATTTTATACTGATTGGACCTAATACGTTGCCTATTGTGTTACAGAATCTCTTTAAGTTGTTAGTGTACTGCAGCTTTACTTCTAAGTAATAGGTGTGTGTGTTATTATTTGGCTATATTCTTTCGTATCAGAACAAATATGGCAGGCGAGTGTTATGCCGCGTACACACGGTCGGACTTTCCGGCATACTTGGTCCGGCGGACCAGAGTGTGCCGGACAATCCGCCCGTGTGTGGGCGGCGGCGGACTTTTCCGGCGGACTTCTTCCCAAAAGCCCGCCGGACCTAGATTTGAAACAAGTTTTAAATCTTTCCGCCGGACTCAGTTTCGGGCGGAAAGTCCGCTCGTGTGTGTGCTGGTCCGACGGAAAGCCCGCTCGTGTGTATGCTGGTCCGACGGACCAGATACGACACGAGGGCAGGGTATTGCATCTCGCGCTCGCTGCAATAGGAAAAACACATTTTCCTATTGCGGCGAGCGCGGGGCATACCAGGCCCTTAGGTCTGGTATGGATTATAAAGGGAACCCCCTACGCCGAAAAAACGGCGTGGGGTCCCCCCTAAAATCCATACCAGACCCCGATCCGAGCACGCAGCCTGGCCGGTCAGGAAAGGGGGTGGGGACAAGCGAGCGCCCCCCCCCCTCCTGAACCGTACCAGGCCGCATGCCCTCAACATGGGGGGTGGGTGCTTTGGGGGAGGGGGGCGCCCGCGGGGCCCCCCTCCCCCAAAGCACCCACCCCCCATGTTGAGGGCATGCGGCCTGGTACGGTTCAGGAGGGGGGGGCGCTCGCTCGTCCCCACCCCCTTTCCTGACCGGCCAGGCTGCGTGCTCGGATCGGGGTCTGGTATGGATTTTAGGGGGGACCCCATGCCGTTTTTTCGGCGTAGGGGCTTCCCTTTATAATCCATACCAGACCTAAGGGCCTGGTATGCCTCGCAACGGGGCTCGCAAGGTGTCAATCTCGCCGATAAAAGCGGCAAGATTGACATCCTTTGCTAGTCCCGTCGCACCTGAGTCACGTTCAAAATGAACGGACTTGTCCGTGTGTGGGCAAGTCCGTTCATTCTGAAAGTCCGCCGGAACTCCGGCGAAAGTCCGTCGGAAAGACGGGCGGACCTAGCCCGCCGGAAAGTCCCGGCGTGTGTGGGCAAGTCCGTCCGTTTTAAAGTCCGGCGCACCTGGCGGACAAAGTCCGTCGGAAAGTGTGCCGGACCAAGTAGGATAGAAAGTCCGACCGTGTGTACGCGGCATTAACCTACAGGTCTTTCAAGAAGGCTAACTTGTGCCATATCTAAGCTCTGGGCTGATAACTGACTCTCTGGGCTGTTGGCAAAGGGAGAGAACAAGCTTTAAGCCTGTGGGCTGAACAAGAGAAAATCAATATATATCTTCCACCATGCTAAGTAGCCTGGTTTGAGGAATCTCCATTCTTGGCTGTTGTATTTGGACAGCCATAACACGAGCTGCTGCATGAATACCCAAACAGTGACTGCATCTGTAGGCCTGAAAAATTTCCACCTGGCTCAGTTGATTTTTAACTCTTTTCAATCCGGGGTGTGTCGACAGAGACACTCACTGCTTATTTAATGTAATCCTGATAAAAACAGTGTTAACAGCATTGGGCTCAACAAGAGATAGGATGGCCACAGCCTGACACTTCTGTTCTTACAGAGAGAATACAAGTAAATAACAAAAACTGGCCATTCCTGAGAGGGAAGGTTATACTGTTACAAGGAGTGTAGATTTAGATCATTAAACATGGACTGGTGACAGCTTCTCTATACATTTTCGTACACAACCTCTTCGAAGCAAACTTTACATTGAAATATGCCATTCTTAAAGCATGACTTTCATTACAGAAGAAAGATAATTTGTTAGACGAGGCCAGGTTCTTCATTTTGGTGTGAAGAACTTGGCTTTGCCTACCGCATGTTATGGATTGCACATTTCTGTATCAGTTCCAATGTGATATGACTGTTCGTGAATCCAGATGTTCTATTCATGTGATCTGATATATAGTTATTTAAAAAGATCTGTATGGTCCGAGTCATGTTTTTTACATACAAAATACATATCCTAGGGTCTACCAACAAATTAGCGGATGCTCTGCCTCATTTCCAGTGGGACGATTTCCGTGCTCTAGCAGTGGAGGCGGAACAGGTGGGGGTGCCCTGTCCTCAGCAGTTGTGGAAAATTGCGTTGGAATCCCCACTGGACTGATACGGGATTTGCTCAGCGCTGGAATATGGGTGGCTTATTCCAAGGTTTGGCAAGAATGGTTCTCTTTACTGGAAGAGGTAGGTGGGGTATCTGATGGGGCGGATATGTCATCCTTGGTGTTGTTCTTTGTCTGCAGCAAGCTTACGCAAGGGGTTTTGGGGTCCGTGATGAGCAAAAAATTGGCAGCCCTGGGTTTTCTCTTTAAGCTATCGGGGTATGCGGATTTCACAAAGTCCTTTTTGGTTCGCAAGGCACTTAGGGGTTGCCATAGGGGTAGTCTCAGCAAGGATTCCAGGCGTCCGGTTTCTTTTCCGGTACTGGGTTTGGTTCTTGCAAATCTAGAAGGGGTCTGTTCCTCATGCTTTGAGAGGGTTCTGTTTAGAGCGGCCTTTCTGTTGGCCTTCTTTGGGGCTTTTCGGACTAGCAAACTGGTTAGCCCTTCCAAGAAGGTACCGGGGGGCCTTATGTTGGGGGACGTACAGTGCTCTGACTCATCGGTCAGGATATGGATCAGGCAATCCAAGACAGATCAGTTGTGAAAAGGGGTGCAAGTAGAACTGTTCCAGGGCAACGCACCTGATTTTGTCCGGTAACAGCAATGATGCAGTTTCTGCTCGTTGGCCCGAGGGTCGATGGCACTTTACTCGTCCACCATCTGGGGGGCAAAGATAGCGGAGGTCAGACCCGAGGGCAGACAGTTTGGTGTTGCCAGAGAGGTGGGTAGGGTCACATGAATCGGGGTACCTGGGATGCTGTGGCACAGAGTTTTTCCTGAGATCCACTGTTTTTGTCGGCTGGACATTGTGGTCTTACACATGGGGGGAAATGATCTGGGACTCCGTCCCATGAGGCAGGTAGGGCATAGGGGAGGCGGCGCTCGTGCGCCATCTATGGACGGGCTGCCACTAGTTTATAGGCTACAAAAAAGATCAAAGGTGCATTCAGACGAGGAGATGAAAAGCAGAACATACCTAAATGCTCATAAAAGCTAGATGTGTCTAGTGTTATCATGTCTCTCATGATAGGGTGCTGTATTGGTGATAGAAGATGCATGAAGGCATCAGACCAGATGCAGCCTTCAACAGGGTCCTTCCCCAAACTTGCAGCAGTCTTTAGGGCTATCTTGGACTATTCAAGAACTATATTGTCCTTCAGGAACTTTACCCAGCACTAAACCTATCTTTCCCTAGCCAATGGGTACTCTGTCTCTATCTAGTCACTTCCCACACTGCAGGAGCACAAGACTGACCCAAAGTGGGCCATTTAGAGCTCCTCTCAAGGTCAAATTTGGCTGCCAAAATCGTGGAAGAACTGTGTTCAATCAGACGCTGGCTCCCGCAAGATGGCCACCAGAAGCCCAGTGCAGAGGAAAAGTCATTGCTGTGTTTACTTCGGCCCTAAATCAGGAAGTAAGGGGGTAAGCTGTGGGTCACCATCTCCTTCTCAATGCTGTTGCCCATTTAAGAGGTATCACTGATCAGCATGGTACCCTGATGCATTGGGTCATTATACAGTGGGGACGGAAAGTATTCAGACCCCCTGACATTTTTGCAGATTTATTAAAAAAGAAGAACTGAAATATCACATGGTCCTAAGAATTCAGACCCTTTGCTCAGTATTTAGTAGAAGCTCCCTTTTGATCTAATACAGCCATGAGTCTTTTTGAGAAAGATGCAACAAGTTTTTCACACCTGGATTTGGAGATCCTCTGCCATTCCTCCTTGCAGATCCTCTCCAGTTCTGTCTGGATGGATGGTAAACGTCCATTTTTAGGTCTCTCCAGAGATGCTCAATTGGGTTTAAGTCAGGGCTCTGGCTGGGCCATTCAAGAACAGTGATGGAGTTGTTGAGAAGCCACTCCTTTGTTATTTTAGCTGTGTGCTTAGGGTCATTGTCTTGTTGGAGGGTAAACCTTCGGCCCAGTCTGAGGTCCTGAGCATTCTGGAGAAGGTTTTCGTCCAGGATATCCCTGTACTTGGCTGCATTCATCTTTCCCTTGATTGCAACCAGTCGTACTGTCCCTGCAGCTGAAAAACACCCCCTCATCAGAGTAAGCACTTAGTACGAGTGTGAAACGCGTCAGATGTTGTCCTGTACTTTTTCGCTGTGGTGTCCTGTGTACTTCATGATTCAGTATCTTCAATAAAGACACTTGAAATTTTAGTGTCGGTTCACACTGAGGCAGCACGACTTGCAGTGAACTGCCTCAGGACACGACTTCTGTATAGAAGTCAATGCAAGTCGCCCCCAAAGTCGTACAGGAACCTTTTTCTAAGTCGGAGCGACTTGCGTCGCTCCGATTAGAATGGTTCCATTGTACAGAACAGGACGCTACTTGTCAGGCGGCTAAGTCGCCTGACAAGTAGTCCCAGTGTGGGTCTTATATAGCAGGTGTGTGGCTTTCCTAATCAAGTCCAATCAGTATAATCAAACACAGCTGGACTCAAATGAAGGTGTAGAACCATCTCAAGGATGATCAGAAGAAATGGACAGCACCTGAGTTAAATATATGAGTGTCACAGCAAAGGGTCTGAATACTTAGGACCATGTGATATTTCAGTTTTTCTTTTTTAATAAATCTGCAAAAATGTCAAAAATTCTGTGTTTTTCTGTCAATATGGGGTGCGGTGTGTATATTAATGAGGAAAAAAATGAACTTAAATGATTTTAGCAAATGGCTGCAATATAACAAAGAGTGAAACATTTAAGGGGGTCTGAATACTTTCCTTCCCCACTGTATCTTTGAAGGATCTGTCTGTGATCTTATTGCCATTGCTCATTTCATTACACGCACCTGACTGTTCAGAAAGCTAATATGTGATTTATGGATACAACCAAACACACATACATACTTAGTTTAATATGATGTGACTTCATGACCTGCCTGTTGATTCAAATTTATCCCTGTTCTTGGTTTTAATTGCAAGTGCCTCCATTATGAGTAGTGTTTACAGTCATTAATTAAATACTCTAGGCAAGCTGATAATTAATAGAAAGTCTGAGTATTAGCAAATGTGAATTCGAGAGGGCCTCCTATTAAACAATCCTAAATTCCTCCTTTTGTTCAGATTCAGCTGTCTCCTGGCCTTTGAAATTAAAATGTGATATGAGGTTGCGCAGCCTACCAAAATACAGTAAAACTCAATTGTTAGGACAGTAAATAAGTAAATAACATACTGTATGTGCAAATATCAATTGCTCATAAGTCTAGTGTAAAGTGCAAATGCTAATAGTGACTTCATTGGGGTCTTAAACAAGCTGAAATATAGTCCATGCTCCAAACGTGATATGTGTCAGCCACTTTCTTCTGAATCAGATAATATCCACGTGTATCATTAATGAACAATATAGTGTACTTCTACCTCCCGCTCCCATGCTCACAGAACTCTCACCTCATACAAAATAATTGTTGGCCTTTGAATAAGGCACTCTCCTCTTCCAATAGATAAATACCCAGGGTACTATGGCACTGGTTCCTTTAAGACGCCTGCAACTCCTTTACGCCTCCGGTACATCCGCTCAGCAACATGTTAGAATAAAGCAAACATGCCCCCCCATAGTGTAAAATTATAAAACAACAACCCTTTATTGCAATAGGAGAAACTCTTACCTTAAATTCAGTAAAACAGCGCATAAAATGTGGTGTATATTAAGCATAGCATCGTGTCTTGCATCACTTCCGGTTTCCAGGGCCCTGCGCGTTGCGTCATACCACGTGACTTCATCAGGGGAATCAGATTGGTTAACTTTATCTATATTTATATACCATGCACAGCCATTTTGTTGAAGCCACAGTAATATCGTCAGTTGGCCATTTTTGATGTGACCACTGGCATTGAATATTCACCAGAGGACTAGAATAATAGTTGTGGTCGCCATTTTGTTGTGAATTACATTGTGTCTGGATGTGAGAACGATCTCTTTGTGAATAGAGATTAACAGAAATCACTTGGATGTTAAAAAGATGATGCAGTTGGCCTGCAAATGTAGGAGTGATGTTCCACATGTGCATAATGTACTAGTAATAATTTTACATAATAGTAGTATCCTAATCATTACCATCTTGCTATCATACTGTTGATAGCTGATGTATATACCATATTGCATGAATAAAATAAAAATGAGAATAAAAAAAAAAAATTAAAAAAAAGAGATCGTTCTGCTTTTGGGCCCTCCTTGCTGTGTGTTTTACATCCAAAATCAAGATGGAACCACCCAGCACCAATCATAAAATAATGCCTGATGCAAGGGACAGCAGCAGAGAGAAGGGATTTCTGTCATCACAGCAAATTAGTGACACCAGAGATTTCATTTTGTTTGTCCTATTTTTTTTTGTGTCATCTGTAGCATGAAGCATCTGAAGATTTTGTTTCTGATTAACAGAGCATGTAAAATTCTTATACATGTTGCTTTTTTTTTTATGTTTATTAAAGCATATCTAAACACAAAAGCAACAATTTTATATATTGCAACTCACCAATCCTTAAACGTTATGGCTGTATTCATCTTCTATGAAACTAATACAAGACATTTTGTGAATGGACAAGGTGACAGAAAAGTAAATGACAGGATCCTTTTACTGTATGAGATCTCTCAGCCACAGCAACGGAAGTTTGACGCGGATGTATCTGGCGTGAATGAAACTAGGATTATTCCATTACATGGCAGCCATCTGGACATAGGATAATCACCATTAGAGGCAACGTATTTATACACAGCAAAAGTCAAACAATAGTGTTTTCCTGGAGTTCTGCTTTTATTTCTGAGCTTGCCAGGATCCTGCGTGTTATACTTTATGTACACAGACCTTTATTTTATTACATCTGTGTCCTGATCATGCTCTGTTCAGTCATGCTCTGTCAGTCTGTTCAGTTCAGATGTTCATCATAAGGTTCATCAAACCCTCTAGAAAATCTCATATACTCTGCTTGTCTGGAAGACAGGTACTAATAATTACATTTAGCACAGTGCATGCTCAGTACTCCTCTGCTTGATTATATGGCTAAGTAATAACAAAAAAATATTCTTTTAGGGCCATGTCTTACAAGCAGTTTTATAGTAGCGATGCGTATCAGAAACAGAATCGCTCTCTAGTATTTCTATTGAATTGCCATCAATAGAAGTGATTTCAGTGATTCGTGGCTCAGTAACTGAGCAGTTGATGATTTTGCATCATTTAAAGCCAACTGTGGAATCGCCAGCTTCTAGACTTCTAGAGAAAAATTTGTTCCTTTTCGTTTCATTCGTTTTTGTTTTTTTTTCGTTTTTCAGGTCATTCGTTATGATAGAAATTCGTAAATTCGAAAATTCGGAAGTTCGTAAATTCAAAAATCTGGAATTTCGGAAATCCGGAAATTCGAAAATTCGTGAATTCAAAAATTCAAAAGAAAATCCGAAAAATTCTAAAGAAAATCCGAAAAATTCTAAATAATAACTAACTAGTAATAACTAACTATTAAATTCTAGGTATTGGAACTTCCTTTCAAATTTGGCTGTTAGTCAACGTAACGAATATGGATTTTTATGAAGTTATGAATTATCCTAAATAACGAATGCAGTATCTATACAGATGGAACGGAATGAATTTATGATAATATTAATAATAAAAAAAAGTTTTTATTGTTATTATTGTTATTTATTATTATTCTTATTTACGGCAATCATTATTTCAGGTAATTCTTAGCTTCAGATAAATTTGTATTCGTTACGTTCTCTAACACCCAAATTCCAATACCTATAATTTAATAGTTAGTAATAGTTAAATGGGTTGTAAACCTACGTGTTTTTTCACCTTAATGCATCCTATGCATTAAGGTGAAAAAACACCTGGCAGTGACCGGCCCCCCAACCCCCCCCCCCCCCCGTTTTACCTACCTGAGCCCTAGAACTTGAACCACGAGGACGTGCTGTCTCTCTGCCCATGGGTTCTCAGCTCTTGATTGGATAGATTGATAGCATCGCAGCCATTGGCTCCCACTGCTGTCAATCAAATCCAATGACACGGGCGCCAGGGGGGGCCGAGTCCTGCATTCGGCTTCTATGGACGCCGAATGCTGGACTCGGAAGCACGTTCGCAAGGTAACCCCCCGGGAGAGCGCTTCTCCCAGGGGGTTATCTGATGTGGGGAGGAGCCACGAGAGTCGCCGAGGGACCCCAGAAGAGCACGATTGGGGCCACTCTGTGCAAAACGAGCTGCACAGTGGAGGTAAGTATGATATGTTTGTTATTTTTGTTTTTTTAAACAAACCCTTACAATCATTTTAAGTCATTATTAGTTATTAGTTATTTTTTCAGATTTTCGAATTTTCAGGTTTTCGAATTATTGTTATTTTCGGATTTTCGTTCTTTTGAATTTTCGCTCTTATTTTCAGATTTTCAAATTTTTGAATTTCCTAATTCCCAATTTTCCGAAATTTTGGATATTTGAATCTAAATATCCGTATTTCCGAATTTTTGAATATTCAAATTTACGAATTTTAGAATATTCAAATTTACTTTAATCTGTTAATTCGGATATTTCAGAATTAACTAATTTGTCAAAATTCGTTAAACAAATTAGGAAAAAAACGAATTGCACATGTCTACCAGCTTCAGTAGCTTATCACTGAAGCTGCTGATGATCATGGCACACCAGCGATTTGAGGATGCATAGATAAGCAGCCCACTACTTATGAAACTAGCTAACTAGCAACTTTGTAAGACCCCATGCACACTTGCTTAAAAAAAATGCTCCTAGCAGCAGCTTTTGAGTATTTTTTCCTGCTTCTAGAAGCAAAGGGTGTTATTCTACGGGGTGGATTTACTAAAGGCAAACAGACTGTGCACTTTGCAAAGAGCAGTTGCACTCTGCAAGAGCATTTGCTCCAGAGCTTAGTAAATCTGGTAAAGATTCACTTTGCAAAGAACACCCAACCACGTGCAAGGAAAATAAAAAAACAAAATTTTTGCTTGTACATGATTGGATGATAGAAGTCAGCAGAGCTTCTCCTGACATACTAAGCTCTGGGGCAACTGCACTTGCAGAGTGCAACTGCACTTTGACGTACCTGTCAAAACCAGGTACTCGCTCCCTTAAAAAGAAAAAATTTAGTGGTAAAGGAAGGGGGGGGGGGGGGGGTGAGAGATAAAGTAGAACTTCCCTTTCGAGTGAAATTCCACTTTAATAGTTGTGAATATTATGATTATGATTTTGGTTTGCCATGTTTTTCTTTCAAGCAGGCCTTATCCATGAGTTAGCAAAACAAGACTACCATAACATACCTCCCAACATTTTGAGATGGGAATGAGGGACACCTACTAACAAACGTATGTAGACATAGGACACGCCCTCTGCCACACTCCTTAAAGGAGAATTAACCAAAAAAAGGTTAATTAAATCCACAAGTGCTTTTTTTTACCACTACTATTCCTTTTATATTGGCTTTTCAAATGTACAAATGCTGCAATTTAGAAATTGGATTAAAGGTTTAGCACTGGGAAACACTTTTTGAAAGATAGAAAGTCCATTTTATATACAACTATATAGATCAGACCAAAATGAGGGACAAATGAGGAGGAACGAGGGACAGAGGGACTTTGCTCCAAATCAGGGACAGTCCCTCGAAATCAGAGACAGTTGGGAGCTATACCATAATAAAGTTCTATTTGTTTCCTTTGTGGAGAAGATAGTCATTCTATGAGCTGGGGCTGCATTGGCTACAGATCAAGGTTTGATCGCATTCTGAGTTTGGTTAATCATGAGTGAATCATGGGAGGACATATGATGTACAAATATGTAGGCAACGGTTACCCTGCAGTGAACACTAAATGTCAAAACAATTACTTTTATGAAAATCTTGACTTTTCCTGTAAGGGTCCTTTCAGATGAGCAGCGTCTGTTCTAATGAACAGGGGATTCATGAGCAGATCCCCTAATGAATCACGGCATGGATGTCACTTTTGTGACATCTATGTTAGTTCAGTTTTATTCCTCATTGAGCTAAACAGACCAATGTTAGGTTTCTGGGCAGGCGGTTGTAAACAAATGTGCATCTGTTTACATGTTTTACCTCCGATTAGGTTAAAAAGAAACTAAAAAGGATGCAATCTTTCTTTTTTTTTGTAACTAGCCGACTGGGAATGAGTCAGATGTAAATGGATGCCATCCACTAGCCTTTAGATTAACATTGATCTTCAGATCTACATGAAAGATTAGTAATGTAATATATTGCAGGTTATCAGTCCTTAGATGTGGTGGCTGAAAAAGTTTCCTTTTTTCAGACTTTTGTTTCCAAATTCTCACCTGGTGATCCTGCCAGTAACGTACTTCCTGTCAAGGTGAAAACAATCACGCACTGTACAATGTTGTCTCCCGAATACAGGAAGTATTTAGAACTACAGAACATCCCCTGCTCCCCTCATCTTCCTAACTTAGGGGACAGGTATTTTGTAGTTCACAGCGATAACTTGGAACAAAACTAACTGATAGCAGGCAGCAGAGGCAGGGAGCACTTTTTTTTTGGTATTATCAGATAGATTAAAAAACAACCACACCAAAAGGGAAGTTTATTGTGGTTCAAATACACTTTAAAGCGGTTCTAAAGGCAGATGTTTTTTACCTGAAACGGAGCTCCACCCAAAAAGGGGAAGCTCTGCTTGTCTGCCCCCCACTGACACATTTGGCACCTTTTAGTGGGGAGCAGGTACTTGGTTTCGACAGGTACCCGCTCCCACTTCTGGCTCAGTTCACTGCGGCGAAGTGAGACAGAAGTTCGCCCTCCCCTCCTTCCTCCCGCATTCGGCCCATTCACAGAGCGCAGAACAATTCAAGAATCGGCTCAGGTGAGGATACTGCTGGATGCCTGGACAGGTAAGTGCCCTAATAGTAAAAATCAGCAGCTACAGAAGACGTAGCTGCTGACTTTTAATTTTTTGGGAGGGGAACGGGACCTCGTCTTTAATGCCCTCTCTGCATTAAGGACAAAACCTTCTGCATGCATCTGGATGGGGAATGTAATTGAGAATATACCACAAGATAGACTAATAGAAAATCAAACACATTTTCCTTCCACACAAATGTTAGAAGGCAAATGATACTTAGAAAAATAACCAATACAAAATACTTCCCATGCTGTTACTGTAGTGTGTTCAGCTTTTTATGACCCGGAAGCACATAAACCGAATGCTAATTTAACAACACAGGCCAATTAAGGATACGATTTTACACCTCGTTTCACACATCCCCCAGTACACATGAATTATTCACATGGTACATATATTAGAGCAATATACATGTTAAAGAGGAACTGTAAACCTTTATTGTTTTCTGTATATATGCAAAGGAGTCGGCCCTAATGTAATTTTATCTGGGTGTTTTTAACATTGTAAAACATTTGTTTCTATATTAGGTTTGTAGTTATACTGTATGTTTACATGCAGGCAGACATATTTGCTCATTGCATACTCAAGCTCTGATTCCTACTTAGACGTTCTATGCACAGTGACTGCATTGAAATGATGCCTGGCTTTAGATCCAAATACTTATATATATATATATATATATATATATATATATATATATATATATATATATATATATATATATATATTGTATATACAGTGCCTTGAAAAAGTATTCTTGCCCCTTGAAATTTTCCAAATTTTGTCATGTTACAACCAAAAGCGTAAATTTATTTTATTGGGATTTTATTTGATAGACCAACACAAAGTGGCACATAATTGTGAAGTGGAAGGAAAATTATAAATGTTTTTCAAAATATTTTACAAATAAATATGTGAAAAGTGTGGCATGTGTTTGTATTCATACCTGTTTACTCTGATACCCCTAACTAAAATTTAGTGGAACCAATTGCTTTCAGAAGTCACCTAATTCGTAAATAGAGTCCACCTGTGTGTAATTTAATCCCAATATAAATACAGCTTTTCTGTGAAGCCCTCAGAGATTTGTTTGAGAACCTTAGTGAACAAACAGCATCATGAAGGCCAAGGAACACACCAGACAGGTCAAGGATAAATTTGTGGAGTAGTTTAAAGCAGGGTTAAGTTATAAAACAACATCCCAAGCTTTGAACATCTCACGGAGCACTGTTCAATCCATCATCCAAAAATGGAAAGAATATGGCACAACTGCAAACCTACCAAGACATGGCCGTTCACCTAAACTGACAAGCCAGGCAAGGAGAGCATTAATCAGAGAAGCAGCCAAGAGGCCCATGGTAACTCTGTAGGAGCTGCAGAGATCCACAGCTCAGGTGGGAAAATCTGTCTACAGGACAACTATTATGCACCGTACACACGGTCGGACTTTGTTCGGACATTCCGACAACAAAATCCTAGGATTTTTTCCGACGGATGTTGGCTCAAACTTGTCTTGCATACACACGGTCACACAAAGTTTTCGGAAAATCCGATCGTTCTAAACACGGTGACGTAAAACACGTACGTCGGGACTATAAACGGGGCAGTGGCCAATAGCTTTCATCTCTTTATTTATTCTGAGCATGCGTGGCACTTTGTCCGTCGGATTTGTGTACACACGATCGGAATTTCCGACAACGGATTTTGTTGTCGGAAAATTTTATAGCAAGCTCTCAAACTTTGTGTGTCGGAAAATCCGATGGAAAATGTGTGATGGAGCCCACACACGGTCGGAATTTCCGACAACAAGGTCCTATCACACATTTTCCGTCGGAAAATCCGACCGTGTGTACGGGGCATTAGTCGTGTTCTCAACAAATCTGGTCTTTATGGAGGAGTGGCAAGAAGAAAGCCATTGTTGAAAGAAAGCCATAAGAAGTCCCGATTGCAGTTTGTGAGAAGCCATGTGGGGACACAGCAAACATGTGGAAGAAGATTCTCTAGTCAGATGAGACCAAAATTGAATTTTTTGGCCTAAAAGGAAAATGTTATGTGTGGCAGAAAACTAACACTGCATATCACCCTGAACACACCATCCCCACCGTGAAACGTGGTGGTCATGACATCATGTTGTGGGGATGTTTTTCTTCAGCGGGGACAGGGAAGCTGGTCAGAGTTAATGGGAAGATGGATGGAGCCAAATACAGGGCAATCTTAGAAGAAAATCTGTTAGTCCCAAAAAGACTTGAGAGTGGGGCAGAGGTTCACCTTCCAGCAGGTTAACAAACCTAAACATACAGCCAGAGCTACAATGGAATGGTTTAGAATAGATCAAAGCATATTCATGTGTTAGAATGGCCCAGTCAAAGTCCAGACATAAATCCAATTGAGAATTTGTGGCAAGACTTGAAAATTGCTGTGCTCAGATGCTCTCCGTTCAAACTGACAGAGCTTGAGCTATTTTGCAAAGAAGAATGGGCAAAAATGTCACTCTCTAGATGTTCAAAGCTGGTAGAGACATACCCAAAAGGACTTGCAGCTGTAATTGCAACAAAAGGTGGTTCTACAAAGTATTGACTCAGAGGGCTGAATACAAATGCACGCCACACTTTCAGATATTTATTTATAAAAAAAATTGAAAACCATCTATCATTTTCCTTTCACTTCACAATTATGTGCCACTTTATGTTGGTCTATTACATAAAATCCCGGAAATTGATAGATAGTCATAGGTTGGCGTGTAAATTTCCATCGTCCCTCTAAACATTGAAGAGTAACAAACCTCAAAAATGGGATTTTAAAGGCAATTATTAAAAAAAGAAAAAATGTATATTAAAGAAAATTATATATATAAAAAAAGTAGAATTTATTGATACAAAATACGAGTCATAAAAACAAAATTCTTATAGAAGCAAGCCACAAGAAAAACATATATGTACATGCATGGAAAGTATTACATAATTATAGACAAAGGTAGTAGACTCCTATTACATAGGCATAAACCATCCAAGCGGGTAGCCTAGAAGGTAAGTAGTGAAGAAGTCCAACGCGTTTCGAAAGAATGCATACAATTCTAATCTTCATCAGGGATTGTTACCACCTCTGAAATATAAAGTATATGAATATATTGAAGTACAGAAATTGTGATTTACCATTAAAACATTAATTGTGGTGTATAGTGAACACTTCTCAATACAAGAAAACATATAAACAATCAACTTACATATCAATTACAATTGATCTGGAGAAAGAAAACCCTCAGCACCCAGAACTCGTCCTGAAGGTTTGTATACACCTTGCATCATACAAAAGGGCTGTGGGGTGTAACACCCAACAGGGGCGTCAAAAAACAAAGGAGATACAAAAATTATTATCCCAATTGTTAATGAGGAGGGAACCTGGAATCAGAATTTTAATTTCAATTAGAAAGTGCACATAAACCAATTATGTACATGTCTAACGGAAAGATCCGGACCCCAAAGGCGAGGACACCCCTGGGGCAACCGCAGCTCACCCCACAAGGGGAGAAGCTGCAACCCCAGGTGCGTCCCCCCACCCACAGAGCCGGCACCAATCCATAGAATAAGACACATATAACCAAAAAATTTCATAGAAAAAGCCATATTGTAGTTGTAGGCAATTCCTGAATCCAAAAGGGGGACACTTGATTTCAGTTAAGAGGTACACATAAAGAAATTTCCAGTATATCTCAGGGAAACAGATGAGGTCCCCCCATCCCAATAAAATAACTGTTCATTTTTGGTTGTAACATGACAAAATTTGGAAAATTTCAAGGGGTATGAATACTTTTTCAAGGCAGTGTGTGTGTGTGTGTGTGTGTGTATATATATATATATATATATATATATAAACCTATATTGTGCTTGGAGGCTGTGACCACCTGTTAACGGGACCCTGTTGCCAGACCATTCATTTCAACAATCCCTTGTGTAGACATCCAAAAGCTATGAGGCTGGTGCCACCCTCTTAGATGTGAGGTCAGCAGCCCCAGAGGACTTAGAGCTGTCATTCAAATGATACTCTGCGGTAAGGATGAGCTCACAGGCAGTGAGACATTTCCCGATCTCCGCAGCCACACATCGGGACAATGTCTCACTGCTTGTGATTAGCGCAGCGCAGTGCCGACTTCCTGGCAGGCACTGCACGTGGGGTGTGCGAACACGCCGGAGCTCATCCTTACTCTGCGGTATTCCCCTAAACTTCTTCCTTGGCTGCAACATCAGAATTTATGTAGGAAGGTGAGGGGCAGTGGAGGAGCTGGGCCAGCACAGAGAGAAATTAGGCTATGACATAAGAGGAGGAGGTGGTGATGCTAGGGAATTGAGTTACGTTTTCTAGCAAGATCTCACACACATTGCAAGTTAATTAAAAAACTGTTTATGGAAAGGAAAAACATGACAGTTAAGCATTTATACACTTGATTACACCTGTGCTTTTACCTGAAATCTGTTAAATCTCAACTCTGGGCAGAAAAAAGTGGACCCCTTCCCCCACACACACTACATGCTTGCTAAACCTAGGGCGTGAAATGAGAGGCAGCATTACTTACCTACCTGTCTCCCTGCTCTAGCCAGCGCAGATTCTGCCCTTTTCTCCCTAAACTTCTAGTCTCTGGGCAGATCCTTGGCATCATTACATATAATGCAGGGCTATTAACCTTTACATTCCATATGGGGTTAGGGCTGGAGTATGACCTCAGCCCAGAGCAGCTTACCAGGAAGGCTGTGGCACACCGATTGCATGTATTGAGGACGCCTGATAGAGTGAGGAGAAAGTAAGTAATTCAACTCTTTTGCAACCTTCTAGACATAACAAGCATAACCTTGCAGTGTGAGGGGAGGGGGGGGGGCACTGCCAGGGTATTTTTGTTGTTGTCCCAGATTTGGGTCTCTTTAACATGCAAGGTTCTCAAGTAAATCTCTGCACATTTCTATATACCAAGAAAAAGCTCTCTGGTGACTGTATCATTGGGAGGTGTTGCCAGTGGTGAGGCAGATGCTAAGGTGCTGGGGCTATTGCTGGGTAAGAACAGCATTGTGTGGGAAGGTAGCAGCTAACATGAGAGCCGGTGTTACACAGACTGAGCTACATCCTACCTGCGTGTAATGCCGTGTACACACGAACGGAATTTCTGCAAGCAAAAGATGAGAGCTTTTGGTCGAAAAATGCCACCGTGTGTATGCTCCATCGGACTTTTGCTGGTGGAATTCCTGCCAGCAAAAGATTGAGAGCAGGTTCTCAATTTTTTGGTCGACACGCAAAATTCCTACGCATTCCAACAATTCGACGCATGCTCAGAAGCACTGAACTTCAATTTCTCGGCTCGTCGTAGTGTTGTACGTCACCGCGTTCTTGGCGGTCGAAAGTTCAGAGAACTTTTGTGTGACCGTATGTATGCAAGAGGCAAGCTTGAGTGGAATTCTGTCAGAAAAACTTGGATGGAAAATCCGCTCGTGTGTACGCGGCATAAGAAAGGGAACATAGTTCAGTCTGTCTCACGCAATGCCAATTGTTAGTATATTCACAATATCGCTGGGTGCCCAACACGCGGCCAACCGTTGCTCAATTTGTGGCCAGCTGTGCTCCAGGGTTGATTATACTTATACAAGAACCCCTGTCAGTGCTCCAGTATGTTCAAACTCGCCAACTGGCCGACTTTCCAACAACAAGCTCACATCCAACATTTCCCGTGTGTACGCGGCATTAGTGTTATACTACACAAAATGTTTCATACAACCTCTATGATTGCATTTTTTATCTTGACAAACCCGGCAAGGCTTAATGTACACGGGACATTTTAAAACTTCCCCTGAACGATTTAACTTGACACATAGTAAAAACGTCAGTTTTGCCACGTTTACATGCCACGTTTGCGTTAAGAAGTGTTTTTTTTTTTTCTATTTTTTTCCAAATAGTCAAAAATTGTATCTCCATTAAAAACGCCTGTAAACGAAATGCGGCTAAATGCGAGTTACTGCGTTTACACACATTTACAAGCTGTTACAGGCATTTGGCATTTCAAATGCCTCTGAACATCTGTCCTGAATGCATTTTTTTGCTTTCCAAAAAATGCTTCTGATATCAACTGCCTAGAAACAACTATAAACGACCCTGTGTACATGTACCCATATGATAAATTTGAGGAGAGTTCAGGGGCAGCTGAAAAAAACACCCAACTACTCCTTTACCAGCAGCAGTGTACATGAGGCTTAAAAAGGAAAAAAATTATAAAGAAAATAAGCACTTGTGGGTTTAAACAATTATTTTCCACATTAATTCTCTTGGTGTTCCATGCTTGGAGGCATAGTAGGGCACACCCTCATTGCCTACATACTTTACACTAAAAGCTATTTGTCTTTCTCTGTTGAGGAGGTATGAAAATGTCAAACACTTGCTTGCTTATAATTTGTGCAAGTCTATTGTTTAAGGTCAGAAAATAACATTTCTGTGCAGGTTTTAATGACCTAAAACATTCACAAAAGTCCTTGTCACCATAGATCATATGATGTATTGCCTAGGTTTTAGGCAGGATTCACACCTATGCATTTTTAGTGCTTTTTGCATTTTGCAGATTTGCACTACAGTCCATTTAACATGGTTTCCTATGGAACACTTTCTGTAGTGTAAATCTGCAAAATGCAAAAAAACTGCATAGGTGTGAATCCAGTCTAAGGTTGCATGGCATGACTGATAAGCAGCATTTTTTTCTTCTTTGTGGCAGGAAAGAGGTGCTTTGTACTTTGCATGTGAAATTTAATAGGCCCACTATAATTTTTTTTTTTTCTGTTTTATATACCAAAAGCATGGTAGTAAAATAAACATCCATGCACATACTGACATAGAAATTTTGGCTATATGCTGTGCGTAATCCATGTCGCCTACGCTAATAGAGTGCCCTTTCAGCCTTTTGGTATAATGCATCTTAGTAAACCCCTGTTTCCCCTATAAGTAAACAGACATGACCACCATCCTTACATCCTTAGCTCCACTGCTCGAATGTCCATCTCGAGCCTGTCTTCTTTTTATTTTACTTAACAATAGAGCTTGATGGTTTCACAATCAGCCAATCAAGCACAGGCATTCCTTCAAACAGGAGGAGTTATACAAATCTCAACCAATGAACAATGACTATTGGGCGTGTTTCGGCAGGGGCAGTGTGTATGATTTCCCGCCCCCTCATCTTCAGCTAGACAAAGGTAGCCGCATGGCTGGCCTTGAAATCATAGACGCTGTCCCCAACCATAACAATTCAAAGACTGCCTTTTTCACCATTGGTCTGAATCCTTATTCTGCATTGCTCAGAGAACAATGCATACCCGGATTACTCTACCATTCATGAGGATGGGAGATTATCTGCAGGAGCACGCCATAGCCTCCCTACATGTTGATCACACACACAAGATACACGAGCGTATATCCCCGATAACCAATAATGTCTTTGCAGAGTCAACACATCCCCTCAGAAGATTGTCTGTGCATTGCACAGGACCTTCGCTGGTGGACATATCCCCACTCTGCAAACACTTCCTTGCATCCTCAAGAAGCTTTCCACTACCAAAACGGGTCTTAACCAGCTTCAGTCTGCCCCAGTCCTCTCTTTAGAGTGGTCTGCAGGAGAACTAATGCTGGGAGACACTGTGACAATACATAACAAATACATCTTAATAAAATTTCCACAACAATACATCCCAACTTTGTGAGATGGGAAAGAGGGACACATTATAGCATGTAGTATAAAAGCAAAGGACACACCACTGCCATACCTCCAGTAATACAGACCATGAGGATTAATGAGCAAAAAATAGTTGGTTTAGAGGCCTTTCACACTGCCAGAGCCGGGGTGTTGGCGGTAAAGCGCCGCTAGTTTTAGCGATGATTTACCATTATTTTTGCATCACTTTTTGGGCGCTAGCGTGGCACTTTTAACCCCCGCTAGGGGCCGAATAAAGGGTTAAAAGTGCCCACAAAGCGCCGCTGCCGAGGTGCTTCAATGGGCAGGGGGGCTGTAGGAGATGGTGTATACACCTCTCCTACAGCGCCTTAAAGAAGCAGCTTGCAAGACTTTTTTTGACGTCCTGCAAGCGCACCGCCCCAGTGTGAAAACACTCAGACTTTCACACTGGGATTGCAAATGAGGCTTTTTTCAGGTGCTTTACAGGCGCTATTTTTAGCGCTAAAACGCCTCCAATGTGAAAGGGGTCTTAACCCAAAAAAATGTATCACTACTTTTCCTAGTTTGGCTTTTCAAAGTAGCAAATAGTATAATCTAAAAATTTGATAATTGTTTAGTGCAGAAAAACACTTTTGATAGTTTTATAATACATTTTCATAGAGCTCAGAAAGAGGGACAGTACCTGCAAATGAGGGACAATTGGGAGGAATGTCCATACATACTATAAAAGGGACATGCTCAACTAGTATCGGCAGCAGTAAACCAGTAAAGGAAGACACGTGGACACCTAGAAACCATCCAATTGAGGTTGTACTTCCCTTCTGTTCATCAAGGCACCTTAACAAACACACAATTCAATGCAAAAGAGCTTTCTACATCCGGGCTATAGCATTATAGTGGTTCTAAAAGCTCACTATTTTTTACTTGAATGCATTCTATGCATGAAGGTAAAAAACCTTCTGTGTGCAGCAGCCCCCCCCCCCCCCCCCCCAATACTTGAGCCCCATCTCAATCCAGTGATGTGCACAAGAGCCTCGGCACTGGACCTTGGGACTCTCACTACTCATTGGCTGAGGCAGCGGCGGGAGCCATTGGCCTGTGAGCCAATAAGGAGAGAGAGGGGGCAGGGCCAAGACGCGGCTCTGTGTGTAAATGGACACGCAGAGCCGCAGCTCAGGAGCGAGCCTGCTTGGGTGCTCCCTAATAATGAGGTCTGATGTCCAGATAAGATGCAGATCTAGGAATGCTGGCTTTATTTTATTCCAACCAATGCCTCCAAGCTCCAGTGCCCATCATACGATTTGAGATTTTGAGAAAACAAAATGTTTGTTTTCACCACATCAGCCACTAACCCTGGAACCCCTCACCATGTGTATGTAAGAAACGTAGTTGACACATATACACCATCCACAATTCAGCTAACCAGCACCTCACAATACATAGTCTAGTGCCACTGATAGTAAAATCACCATTAAAGGCAAGAATATTCTATAGATTAAATATTTCCGAATCTTCTTTTATGGAACTATTGTTCTTCTTTACAGCAGCTCTGCCTGCCCATTAAACCTGCTATGTTCAGCCATTCACTATACTATGGAGGGAGATAATACTGGTTATTTAACAATATACTTATGTATATACTTATTTAATTACTCTGTATTTTTATAAGCTGACTGTACATGTAGAAGCATATTTTTGTCTGATCATTTGGAGATCCCAAGTCGTGTATATACACTATGCAGTGTATGTTGGGCAGTGTCCCTGTTCTGCTCAATAGGATACGCAGTGTGCTGCTGACTTGTCTTTGCTGAATCAGCGAAGAGCAATACATGAGCAACATCATTTCCCAATGCACCAGATGATCTCTTGTAAAGACACTGTTCACATTCCATACACTAATAGATTACCCTGTAATTTCCCCCCAATTTTTTTATGTCACAGCTGATTTGAATAGGTAACACTAGGCCAAACACAAAAATGAATAAATGCAAAAAGAGAAGAACTATTTACCTAAGCCTGTTTTTTGTCTTTGGATGCACACTGTGTGATATTTGGGCACATGTATTAAAGTAAAGGAATTTTTCATTAAAAGTAAAGGAAAACTCACAATTCCAGGCATATACTGTACTGATTTTCTAGTGGAAACACAGGCACACAGGATAGAACTGAAAAAAATCTGATATTTTCCATAAGACAAAATTAACTTTGCATGTAACATGTGTATTCCTTAACCACTTCAATACTGGGCACTTTCACCCCTTCCTGCCCAGGACAATTTTCAGCTTCCAGCGCTGTCGCACTTTGAATTGCACGGTCATGCAACACTGTATTCAAACTAAATTTCTATCATTTTCTTCCCACAATAGCTTTCTTTTGGTGGTATTTGATCACCGCTGGGGTTTTTATTTTTTGCTAAACAAACTAAAAGAGACCAAAATTAAAAAAAAAAAAAAAAGTTTTTCTTCGTTTCTGTTATACAATTTTGTTTTCTCCTTCACTGACGGGCATTGATGAGGCGGCACTGATAAGGCCGCACTGATGGGCACTGATGAGTTGGCACTGATAAGGTGGCACTGATGAGGAGGTACTGATATGTATAATTAATGGGCACTGATAGGCGGCACTGATATGCAGCACTGATGGGCACTAATAGGCGGCACTGATGGGCACTGACAGGCGGCATTGATGGGCACTGACCAGCGGCACTTATGGGCACTGACAGGCTACACTGATAGGCGGCACTGATTGGCACTGACAGTTGGCATTGATGGACACTAATAGATGGCACTGATTGGCTCTGACAGTTGGCATTAATGGACACTAATAGATGGCACTGATGGGCAGCACACTGATTGGGCAGGTACTGACAGGTGTTAATGCTGGGCACTGATTGGCACTATGATGGACACTGGCACTATGGTGGGCACTGATTTGCACTTTATTGGGCACTGACAGGAGTAATGATGGGGTACTGACTGGCAGCTGATGGTCACTGATTGGCAGCTGATGGGTACATTTGATGGGGGCTGTGCTGATAATCAATGTGCTGATTATCAGCACAGACCCCCCCTCTGACAGGGAGAGCCGCCAATCGGCTCTCCCTGTCTGCGTGAACCAAGGAATGCTGTTCACCGCCACTTCCTGGTTCATGCGATGATCAGCTGTCATTGGTCACAGCTGATCACGTGGTATGGAGCCTCCGTCAGAAGGTCCTTACCATGATCGGAGATACGGCGTGTCAGACTGACACGCCGCACTCATGATCGCCACGCTGCACGTCCCCGCAGGCGCGCGTTGGCATGTTATCCTACTGGACATCATATGACGCCCAGTCAGGATAACAGAACCACCGCCCGGTCGTCATTCTGCTATAGGCCAGGCGGGAAGTGGTTAAAGGAGAAGTTTGGGGTACATATAAAACAAACACACATACTCTTCTCTATGCTGCAGCATTAGTGTGAGGCTGCAGCTGTCCTACATCAGCTCTAAGAGCGAGTACTGAGCGATCACATCACTGCTGATCACTCAGCTCTCAGTTTGCTCCAAGCGGAGAGCGGTGACTGTCAGTTAGCCCTCTCTGTTCTGCCCCTCCAGCGCTCACTGGAGCACTGGGGTGGAGAGTGGTTGACAGCCGGCTTTGGCTCTCTCGCATGTGCTGAGAGCCAGAGCTAGCCGTTAATCAGGCAAAAGGAGTAATACCAAAAAAATGGCTTGACCCAGAAAGACCTACTATAAGGGAATGGTTTAAAATAATTGAATATATATATATATATATAATATGGAGTATTTGAGTAGTAAAGAGGAAGACCAGAAAGAAACATTTGCTGGAATATGGAAGAAGTGGATAGATTTAAAAAAAAATGAGTAATTATATGGAGAGCTATGTTGAAGTGTAAAAATTTGGGAGGAGGAGAAGAGGAATGGGAGGGGGAGCCCTGTGCGGGGGGTGGGGGTGGGGGTGGGATAGGGGAAAGGGGAATGTATTACAATTTTTAGATTTCTGATGAAGAGATGTAGAAATTTTTGTGTATAAATAATTTTGTATATGAAAAAAACAAATTAATATTATTCTAACAACATAAGGTAGACACTTTCTTAAAAATTTGATACCCAGGACTTGGTACAAAAATACATTTAAAAAGCTTGAGCCTTCTCATTTTATTGTTACTCAACCCACTTGGGCACTAAATCAATTAGTGTTAGTGCTATCTAGGAAATGTTTCAGCTGTGATAACATCAGTGAGTCATCTCAGTTTACAATTAAAGTAGATGTACACTCTTACTGGATGACATTTAGTTTGCTAAAACAGTGCACAATATAAATCGTCAATAAATTCTGTTTTCATCTTCTTTGCATCTTGGTGCTGCTTTACTCCTCCGGCCTTTTTTGGCCACTTCCTGTCTACATATACCTGCTCCAACATTGGCTGCAAATCATTGCTCTGGAACAGCTTGCTAATAGTGACAACAGTGGACAATGCTTGTGCCATGTGGGTTGGCATTGCAGTTTGTAGTCTCTACTATGGGTATGTGTGCCATGGTGACATCGCAGGAGAACACTTGAGAGACTGTTGTAAACCCATTACAAGAAGTGCCTGAACATGGACCTTGGTAGCAGGATCAACAGATATCTTTATGAAAACTACAGGTTACTTGACTACTTGATTAAACAGACTTCTTAAGTCTAATTCTAGGGTGGCCTACAATTTTTTTTTCACATACAGTATCTCCCAAAAGTGAGAACACCCCTCACATTTTTGTAAATATTTAATTCTATCTTTTCATGTGACAACACTGAAGAAATGACACTTTGCTACAATGTAAAGTTGTGAGTGTACAGCTTGCATAACAGTGTAAATTTGCTGTCCCCTCATAATAACTCAACACACAACCATTAATGTCTAAACCGCTGGCAACAAGTGAGTACACCCCTAAGTGAAAATCTCCAAATTGGGCCCAATTAGTCATTTTTCCTCCCCAGTGTCATGTAACTCGTTAGTGTTACAAGGTCTCAGGTGTGAATGTGGAGCAGGTGTGTTAAATTTGATGTTATCGCTCTCACTCTCTCATACTGATCACTGACAGTTCAACATGGCACCTCATGGCAAAGAACTCTCTGAGGATCTGAAAAAAGTATTGTTGCTCTACATAAAGATGGCCTAGGCTATAAGAAGATTGCCAAGACCCTGAAACTGAGCTGCAGCACGGCGACCAAGACCATACAGTGGTTTAACCACTTGCTGACTGGGCCATAGCCAAGAGACGGCTACAGCGAAGTCGGCTTATTCTGGGTGGACGTCCGTGGATAGCGCCCATTTACCACGTAATCATTCCGTCAAATGACGGAGCGATCACTTGTAAACAAACCGGCGTCACGTCATGACACCGGTTCCTCCCTCCCCTCTGTGTACCGATCGGTACAGTGCGAGGGGAGAGGGGGAGAGATTGCAACAGTGCTGTGGGCTGGATGTGTAGTGCCCACAGCGCTGCTCAGTGCCAATAATCTGTAATTCTCTGCCAATACTCTGCAACACTGTGCAATACTGTGCAATACTCTGCCAATACTCTGCAACACTGTGCAATACTGTACAATACTCTGTAACATTGCAATACTCTGCCAATACTCTGCAAAACTCTGCCAATACTCGCGAATACTCTGCCAATACTCTGCAACACTGTGCAATACTGTACAATACTCTGTAACACTGCAATACTCTGCCAATACTCTGCAAAACTCTGCCAATACTCGCCAATACTCTGCCAATACTCGCCAATACTCGCCAATACTCTGCCAATACTTGGCAATGCTCTGCAATACATTTTAACAGAAGCAAAGACTTTTCTTTTTACCGAATTTTCAGGATTTTTGAGTTATAGCACAAAAAATAAAAAAACCAGCGGTGATTAAATACCACCAAAAGAAAGCTCTATTTGTGTGAAAAAAAGGACAGAAATTTCATATGGGTACAGTGTTGCATGACTGAGTAATTGTCATTCAAAGTGTGAGAGCACCGAAAGTTGAAAATTGGTCTGGTTAGGAAGGGGGTTTAAGTGCCCAGTGGTCAAGTGGTTAACAGGACAGGTTCCACTCAGAACAGGCCTCGCCATGGTCGACCAAAGAAGTTGAATGCACGTGCTCAGCGTCATATCCAGAGGTTGTCTTTGGGAAATAGATGTATGAGTGCTGCCAGCATTGGTCTAGAGGTTGAAGGGGTGGGGGGTCAGCCTGTCAGTGCTCAGACCATACGTCGCACACTGCATCAAATTGTTCTGCATGGCTGTCGTTCCAGAAGGAAGCCTCTTCTAAAGATGATGCACAAGAAAGCCCACAAACAGTTTGCTGAAGACAAGCAGACTAAGGACATGGATTACTGGAACCATGTCCTATGGTCTGATGAGATCAAGATAAACTTATTTGGTTCAGATGGTGTCAAGCGTGTGTGGCGGCAACCAGGTGAGGAGTACAAAGACAAGTGTGTGTTGCCTACAGTCAAGCATGGTGGTGGAAGTGTCATGGTCTGGGGCTGCATGAGTGCTGCCAGAACTGGGGAGCTACAGTTCATTGAGGGAACCATGAATGCCAACATGTACTGTGACATACTGAAGCAGAGCATGATCCCCTCTCTTCAGAGACTGGGCCGCAGGGCAGTATTCCAACATGATAACGACCTCAAACACACCTCCAAGACGACCACTGCCTTGCTAAAGAAGCTGAGGATAAAGGTGATGGACTGGTTAAGCATGTCTCCAGACCTAAACCCTATTGAGCATCTGTGGGGAAAGTGGAAATGGAACTTTCAAATGGAAAGTGGAGGAGCGCAAGATCTCTAACATCCACCAGCTCCATGATGTCATGGAGGAGTGGAAGAGGACTCCAGTGGCAACCTGTGAAGCTCTGGTGAACTCCATGCCCAAGAGGGTTAAGGCAGTGCTGGGAAATAATGGTGGCCACACAAAATATTGACACTTTGGGCCCAATTTGGACATTTGGACATTTTCACTTAGGGGTGTACTCACTTTTGTTGCCAGCGGTTTAGACATTAATGGCTGTGTGTTGAGTTATTTTGAGGGGACAGCAAATTTACACTGTTATACAAGCTGTACACTCACTACTTTACATTGTAGCAAAGTGTCATTTCTTCAGTGTTGTCACATAAAAAGATAAAATAAAATATTTACAAAAATGTGAGGAGTGTACTCACTTTTGTGAGATACTGTAGTTTAGTACTGTGCAATATCCAGGGCTGCTGATAAGGCAGTACAGCCAGGCCACCTGTACTGGGACTGGGCCCCATCAGTTCAGACGGAAAGGGGGGAGTCCGGGCACCTGCTGAGGGCCTCCTGTACTGTCTTATTGCAGACATTCTTCTGTCTCCCCCTGCTGCGCTGCCAGCTTCTCCTCCTCTTTCTCCCTCTGGCTGCACTTCAGGGAGATTGGTCCTGGCATATGTGTCCCTTCCATTTTCTGTCCAGACCCCCGTGTGCCCCTTTCCCCCACAGCGCTGCCGGCTTCCCCCCTCTCCTCTCCCACTGTCAACTGCTATGGGCACACAGGAAGATGCTTCAGGATGGAGAGTGGGGGAAGGGATCATTTACCGGCCCCTTCTTACCTGTCACAACTTCCTGAAGACGGCTCATTTGATTGGCTGAAACGTGTAAAGGTTGGCCCGCGTTATCGCGTCATCATGACACACTTCCAGTCCCGGAAATCGACCAATTTCCTGGGAACTTACCTGCCGTTCACACCGGGTGCTAGGCTTTCAGGCACCCTTACATGTGAGTTTAAATGTGATGTCTTTTTATCTGAAATACATTTTTTAAAACGTTGCTGCGCAATGAGGCTTTTTCTGTCATGTCTATTTACATGAGGAACATCTGTCCGAAACAACGCTAGTACATCGAGGAATGAAGCTTTCTTTATTATATTCATTTATATGAGGAACATCTATCCTGAACCACGCCAACCCACAGAGGATCCTTGGGGACTGCCCCACATGTGTGATCAACCAAATAGTTGGTCCATTTGTAGGGGCGAGTTCACATCCATGTGGGGGCACCGTCTTGTGAGCATTTATCAAGCACTTATCAAGCACGGATTCGTATCCACTCTGTAGAGCACGAGCACTTTATTTGGGATTTAGCAATTTTTTCAATTTAAAGTTTAAAATGTGATATTTATTCAATATTTGTGACATTTAGCGCGGTATATTTATTTTCTTTAATGGAATGATCATATTAATAAGCGAGTGACTCACACAAAATAGCGCCTGTAAAGTACCTGAAAAAAGCCTCAGCTGCAATCTAAGTGTGAAGGCCTGAGTGCTTTCACACTGGGGCGCTGCACTGGCAGGGCGTCGCAAAAAGTCCTGCAAGCAGCTTCTTTGCAGCGCTGTAGGAGCGGTGAATACACTGCTCCTAAGGCACCCCAGCCTATTAAAATCAATGGGCAGCGACGCCGTACCGCCGGCAAAGCGCTGCTGCAGCGGCATTTTGCGGGCAGTTTTGACCCTTTTTCGGCCGCTAGCGGGAGTTAAAAATGCCCCGCTAGTGGCCGAATAGCGGCACTAAAACGACGGTAAATAGCGGCGCTTTACCGCTGACGTCTGGGCGCTGGCGGTGTGAAAGTGCCCTTAGGTTTAACAGAATACAAGAGGTGACTGTAGCTCTTTAGTTTCAACATTTACATTTGTTTGCTTGTTGTTATTAAATTATATGTGAACCCCCACCTTGTAAAGAAACTCATTCCGTTTAAAATATAAATGAAAGGCATATAAATATAAAAACATTATAAAATTAGAAATAAATTTTTCCCCTTTTTTATACGTGATCTCATAATCTCAACTGCATAAGGAGCTGAGAGAGAAAAGACAGCAGCACACAGATATTCCCAGTGAAAGGCTGTGGGGGGGTGTCAACACAAGTCTGATTGTTGGAGGAGAGCAGGCTGAGTTTTCAGCACAGCCAGAAAACTGACAACGCTGTACTCTCATGCCTAGTGTGGTCAATTTGAAATAGGAGAGCAGGGGGACTAAAAGGATCACTGGGGATTTCACACTAAGGAAGCAATAGAAAGAGCACAGGATATTTTTTCATACAAATACATTGCACAGCAGGCACATATCAGGAATGTGAAATGTTGTATTAACATATTCTTTAACTGTGTACATAACTTCCATACCTATTGTTTGTGACCCGGGAAACCGCAAACAATTCAGCTCAGGCTTGCTTTCTGCTCCTGTTGTATTAAGCAGCCAAATACAGCTCCAAGTGCAGGTGTCCTCTCTGTACAGAGAGATGCACACCCCAAATTATACAATGCGTATTATATAAATTAAAGTTTTAGTGCTGTTTATAACATCCAGGAAGTGGCACCCTAGGTACTGTAGTGGGGGTGTTCAGAGTAAGAAGAGGGCAGTATGCTTAGCTCAAGAGCAGTTGCTCACACATGTCTGGTGGTTCACAGGTTGACAATCCTAAGAGGCTGCAAACACTCTCTTGACGTAAGTAGGCGTATGTGATTTGGAACATTGTCAGGATATTAGTAGGGATTGAAGGTATGTAACACTATCTGGACATTAGTAGGCATAGGTGACATGGAACATTGTCTAGATCAGGGGTGTCCAAACTTTTTTCAAAGAGGGCCAGATTTGATGAAGTGAACATGCGTGAGGGCCGACCATTTCGCCTGACATTCTTTGAACCATTAAAATTCGGTCTAAGTGTGTTCGTCTGAGCACTAATACACTGCCCAACAAGAATTCTCTTGCCTTTGTGGCTGTGTGTGGTGAAGAGATGAGCTTGGTGTGTTATTTGGATATATATATATATATCTTTTGTGGCCCCCAAGGAATCCCCGAGCGCCGCTCAGAACTAAGGATGAGCTTGGGCGTGTTATTTGAATATACTGTATTTATCGGCGTATAACATGCACCTTCACTTTAAGAGGGAAGTTTCAGGAAAAAAATGAAATTTTAAATAAAGAACTGTGAGACAAAATAAGGGTCAATGCCCATCTGCAGCCTCACTATTGCCATGAATGCAGCCTCATCATTGCCATGAATGCAGCCTTACCATTACAATCAATGCAGCCTCACCATTGCCTTGAATGCAGCCTTACCTTTGCCATGAAAGCAGCCTTACCATTGCCCATCTGCAGCCTCGGAGGGGACAGGGAAGGGGGCGGGACGAGCGCCAACAGATTACATACAGGAGAATCTCCTGTTTTACTCGGCAGCCTCTTTAATACAAAGTCCCGCCTCCTATGATAAACAGAACAGTCGTCCAATGGCAGCCCTGGAGATGGGACTTCCCAATACAGACGCTGCCGAGTAAACAGGAGATTCTCCTGTATGTAATCTGATGGCACTCATCCCGCCCCCTCCGAGGAAGCACCGATAAATACGATATATATCTTTTGTGGCCCTGGTCAGAATATTAGTAGGTATAGGAAGTATGCAATATTGTCTGGACATTAGTAGGCATAGGTGATGTGGAACACTGTCAGGATATTAGTAGGAGCAGGAGGTATGAAACACTATCCGGACATTAGTAGGCCTAGGTGATGAGGAACATTGTCAGAATATTAGTAGGTGTAGGAAGTATGGAATATTCTCTGGACATTAGTAGGCATAGGTGAGATGGAACAATCTGTTGTCCTAGGTCTGTACTATAGTAAAATTGACCTACTGTATTTGCTCAGATGGGCAAGAGGAACCTTATGGAAAGGCTTTCTGTTAATAACAAGTGTGTCCTTCAAATAGGAAATACAAGCTTGCACACAATCCTACCAGCATTTAGACAGCTCTTTGTGCTTACACCTATTTCATACGGGGAAAGAATCAGTTCACGCTTGTTGTGAAATAAAGTAATCAGGCGTTTTGACACAGCAGAAGAGTGCACTCACATCTAATGTGGAGGGCAGCAAGATATATCTTGCAAATTATTAGATATTTATTTTTTGCAGCACGGCCTAATGTGCAACAGGAAACTGGTGTCATTGTTAAAAACAGAAATAGGAGTGAGACATATAGCAGTCGAATCCAAGGGAATGAAATGTTGGAAGTGTGTGAGTCACCTATAATTATAATACATTAGAACATTTACTCTAGGCTTTTAGTGCTTCATTCCTGTAAAAACATGTTCAAGGCTGAGAAGGGTTAACAGTAAGGCAGTACAAAGTACTCATTTACAACATTCATCACCCCTGCTTTTAGTTGGAACATTGGAAGAAGAATTATTTAGGGAAGGGTAGAAAAGGATGCATCAAGGGTTTGGCATCCTTGGAAAGGGAATGTGGGACAGGAGCACATCAGCAGTGGGAGTGAAGAAAGGAACTTGTGGATTTGGAAAGGCACACTAGTTTTGTGTATAACAAGGGTATTTTGGTTGATGAATGGATGATGATTTTGCATGAGGGCACATTATATTAAAGAAGGAGAATGTCATGGATGTTGGGTGAAAAATGGAATACATTAAGCCTATTAGTATTATTTTGGGAATGTCGGAGGTGAGGGAGGGCATACCGAATATCACCCAAACCATCCTCTTTGACTCCCAAGACCTCTTGCTCTCTACCTCCCTTGTTACCGCCTCCAATACTCACCTCTGTGACTTCTGCAGAGCCTCCCCCATGTTTTGGAACTCCATACCTCAATCTAACGAGCTATCTCCTACTCTGTCTACCATTAGGCGATCCTTGATAACTCATCTTCAAGGAAGCCTATCCCACCACTTTTATTTTCTCCATCAACTCACCCCAACACAGTTACTACCTTTTTGTATAACTTGCTCCTCCCTTTTAGATTGCAAGCTCTCACAAGAGGCAGGGTCCCTCTAACCCTCCTGTATTTAATTATATTGTAATTATACAGTCTCCCTTTTTACAGTAAAGCACTGTGCAAACTATTGACACTATATGAATCCTGTAAATTAATTAAAATTGGGAGGTTTGATCATTTGTTAGCAGATGACCCTGCCTTTCAGTGACCCTAATAAGCACAACCACAATAAATCTGGTGACCTGGGGGTCCCCAAAGAATTCCCTTAATTTGCAGGGATTTCCTCTCTGTTCCTGTGTGGAGCAGGAAGTGAAGAGAAATCTCTGCAATGGGACACCAATAGCGAAAAAAATCTAACAGGGGTTATAACCCTCCCTTGCTCTATCCAAAATGAAAAAAAAGTTTTAACTATAGTTCTACTTTAATTTAACCTTTCAGTCTCACTAAGGAACAGTTTGGTCTAAAATAAGCCACAACCACAATAAATCTGGTGACCTGGGGGTCCCCAAAGAATTCCCTTAATTTGCAGGGATTTCCTCTCTGTTCCTGTGTGGAGCAGGAAGTGAAGAGAAATCTCTGCAATGGGACACCAATAGCGAAAAAAAAATCTAACAGGGGTTATAACCCTCCCTTGCTCTATCCAAAATGAAAAAAAAGTTTTACCTATAGTTCTACTTTTATTTAGCCTTTCAGTCTCACTAAAGAACAGTTTGGTCTAAAATTTCAAATACAGCATTCCATTTAAAGTGCTCTTATGCTTTTGTTAAGCCATATGCTACAAAGGTGGGGGATAGGTAAGGCTGCCATTACCCTTGTTATTTTTTATTTATAAACATTTTAGAAGGGTGATATCCTGTAAAATTAAGGCACCTTTCACATGATCAGCCCGCTCGGATCCACCTGTCCGTTTTTCAGGCGGATCCGAGTGGGCAACCCATTGACTTCTATGGTCTGGCCCAGGGGCGTAACTAGAAATCACAGGGCCCCATAGCAAAATGTTGTATGGGCCCACCCTCACCCAGGGGCAGGTCCAGAGTCTAGTCTCGGCAGGGGCACTGCCAGAAAATACGTTTTTTGGGGGGCAATTTATTAGGGAAATGGCTGATGTTGGCGCTTCAATCATCACAGCACCATGGTTGTTATGGTGTCAGGATAATTGAAACACATTATTTCTATTATTACATTGTTATAGAAAATGAAATAGTTCAACTTACCATAATGCAGAATCAGTGGGAGCCCCGAGTGTGTCACTTGCCACATTGCCTGCCACCAGATTGTCACTTGTCACATGTTGCAGATTATCACTTGCCATGTCACCTGCCACACATTTCGGATTGTCCACTTGCCACGTCACCTGCCACAAGTTGTGGATTGTCCACTTGCCACAAGTTGTGGATTGTCCACTTGCCACGTCGCCTGCCACAAGTTACAGATTGTCCACTATCACCTGCCACACATTGCTGATTGTCCACTTGCCACGTCACCTGCCACAAGTTACAGATTGTCCACTATCACCTGCCACACATTGCTGATTGTCCACTTGCCACATCACCTGCCACAAGTTACAGATTGTCAACTATCACCTGCCACACATTGCTGATTGTCCACTTGCCACCTCACCTGCCACAAGTTGCGGATTGTCCACTTGCCACGTCACCTGCCACAAGTTACAGATTGTCACCCTCCACATCAAATGTCACCCATTGCGTATTGTCCACTTGCCACCTCACCTGCCACAAGTTGCAGATAGTCACTTTCCTGCTAAGGTGGGGAATGGGGATTGTCACTTCCTGTGTCCCAGTCTGAGTCAGGCAGCAGAGAGATGATCTAATCTCTCTGCTGCCTGCACAGTGAGTGAGGGCGGAACTGCCAGGATGCAGGGCGGGCGCTGGGCGGTGAGAGATGATGTCATCTCTCTGCTCCACCACCCGCTGATTGGCCAGTCCATCCACTGAGCCTCCCAGCTGGCAGCTTCCCATCCATCCCTCCCCTCCCGAGCCACCCAGCTGGCAGCTTCCCGTCCATCCCTCCCCCCGCCGAGCCTCTCAGTTGGCAGCTTCCCATCCATCCCTCCCCTCCCCCGCCGAGCCACCCAGCTGGCAGCTTCCAGTCCATCCCCCCCCCCTGACGAGCCACCCAGCTGAGTCTGCTCGCACAGTCAGTGTGACTGTACGAGCGCCGAATGGCTCACCCGCCGCCCACTCACTTACACGGCGACTTGCCGGGCCCTACTCGGCTGCGGGCCCCATCGCTATGGCAGTAGTTCCACCACTGGTCTGGCGGATGTCAGCAGAGATATGTCTGCTGACACCCGCCTGCCATCTGATCCGACAAAATCTGCTCAAAACAGACGGATGGCGATACGTTCGCAATCTGTCCAGTAAATCGGATGAAAACGGACAGGCTGTCCATTTTCTTCCGAGTTCCCTTAGAGAACAATGGAGCTCTGATAGGTCCATCCTTGCACAGTGAGCGGAGACTGACCTGTCATCTGCCTGCTCAGCGGGAATCAATGGAGCGATCCCCCGCTGAACTAGCAGAGTCCATCCAGCGAATCCACCCCATGTGAAAGGGGCCTAAAGGATGATTGCATGTCTTTTGAAATCACACTATAAGCAGCAGTATGCAGCATATACCCTCTTTTAGCCTGTGCTATGCCATGTACATAGACTCAAGCACATACTTTCAACCATCCAAAAAACATTGAAAGGACATGTCCTATGACACAAAAAAGCAGTCCTTAACTTGCCACCTGCCATTGCAACCTATATGCTGCACCTTACCTGGTGTAGTACAATGCAAAATGAGGGTACTTGACATCTATGCAAGCTCCAAATATATTTAATTGGTTAGGTGTCTTAAGACAGAATGCAGGTCAGGCATGTGCTGGGCTGGCTCAAAGAAAATAATGGCCAACCTACCATACACTCCACCCTCAGTTCTTCACATCATGTTATTGTTTCATATAGGATTTTCAAATAATGCTTAGAAAAGTACATTTTAGTATCATTTTCCACTGTAGTTTAGCAGAGACCACAGGTAGAGTTTCAACTCTTTCCTTGCTTGACTCAAGCAACCCACATGGTACTTGGCATGGGCTCTCCAGAGTTTCCTCAACTGACAGAGCTTGAAGCTCTGGAGGGACCAGCCTTGCTTAACCGGAAGGCAGTACAATTATCTAGCCAGCTTTGGTCCCACTTTATCCCCAGACACAAATTCATGCCCGAGAGAAACTCCCATTATCAGTAAATAACAGAAGTCTATACAAGATCTTCACAATGATACCAACTTTATTGTGATTATGTTTAACAGAACAACAATGGGACTGTAGACAGCAAATAGAGTACAGAATAAAGACAAGAGCTAAATGGTGGAGGTAAAATGGCTACGGCCTCTTTATTATTGGTATATATTTTAAACATAACAGTTCAATAATAAATAACGCTGTTGTAATCAAATAATAATAAGCTTACTCATAACAGACCAGTGAAAGAACAACCCAGTCACTTTGGCTCGGGTTGCCATACATCAAAACCATTTTTATGAACTGCCCCCTTTCTAGCAAATGAAAGGCGACCAAATATAATAGTTAGGCCGCGACAGGGAAGGAAGCTCACAAGCTTGAGACTGGCAAAATGGGACACTGGGAGCTGCCTTATATAGGGGGGGAACCCCCTTCTAGAAGATTCCAGAAGGTCATGTGACCTGATCTTCCAGAATGTTCCTAGAGATCAGCTGACCTACAATTTCAGCTGACCTGAACAGGTAAGCTAACCCTATTTGACCTTTCCTGATCTGTGATTGGTTGATTCGAACTCCACCCACCTGCCTAGAGAAAAGGGGAGCCTGGAAACTGCTCAGCTGTCACAGCCCCATGAGTTCGGGAGGGGGGGGGGGTCTTAAAACCGACACCCCTTACTTTCATTATTGTATACAGTGACAGACCATGCTCAGTTTTGGCAATCTTACCTCCCAAGTGGTAGCAGTCCCGGAAGGGGAATGCACACTAAAGTCAACACTTGCCTATATGGTCTTTCCTGGGTCAGTTCTGAAAGAGAACAAGTAAAAGCTCACACCCGTGGTGCTAAACAGTTCTAAAAGCCTACCCCCTCCTTTCCCATTATATATATTGTATATCACAGAAGGAGTTACAGATGGAGGGTCGTACAATAACAACTAGGTGGAAGGCTTACTTAAAGGCCTTACACCCCACTACAGTACAGCAAAGTTCCACCACTTCATAGCTGTGTGTTACCATGGTAGCTGTAGTATACTAGGTTGTGACTAGTTGTCATTAGATGTCAGTGTTTTGTGACAGGCAGAAAGGTAGAGAGAATAGGCTGCAGAAAGAAATGATAAACAGTCCAGAGCCAAAACATTGTGACAATATGGCAACATTTTTACATTCCAGGTTTCTCATTCTCATTATAGCTTTTTCCAGAACAACAGCAAAGTCTTTCACACTTATCTTGCTCACAACCTAACCTCCTAGTGCTGTAATGATGGCATATAAACATAATGGAGGCACGATATTTGAACATACTCTAACTTAACACAACAAAATGTCAGCAAGAAAAAATACACTTTTTAAAAGGGCTTGTTGACAGTGACACCAATACAATGCATGTCAATGTGTAAAGCAAGTTGTTGGTTAACCATGAAATGTTGGGCCTTTCGTTTTCTAAATAAAGCACCATTGCACACGGAGAGCCCATTAACCTGAAATGCATGTTTTCATGCTTAGGTAGACCATTTCACTGCATCCAACATTGTAGCATTATTTAAGAGGTCACTAAGGCTATTTGTTACCCCAACACTTCATATTCCTGATATGTGCCTGCTGTACCATTTACTTGTATGAGAAAGTCTCCTGTTCTCTTTGTATTGCCTCCTTTGTGTGAAATCCCCGGTGTTCCTGCCAATCCTTCTTTTCTAATAAAAACTGACCACACTAAACAGGAGAGCACAGCGTGGTCAGTTCTCTAGCTATGCTGGGAACTCAGCGTGCTCTCCTCCAATGATCAGACTTGTCCTGACCCCCCCCCCCCCCCGCTGCACAGCCATTCACTGGGAAGCTCAGTGTGCTTTTGCTTCTCCTCCCCCAGATCTTGTGCTCTTATATCTATACAAAAATGTTTTGCCTTTCATTTCTATATTAAACTGAATGGGTTGTTTTACAAGGTGATCGTTTACAATCACTTTAATGTTATTCACAAGCAGCTGGTACCACACTATGTCTGATCATACCTTTAGTCCTCAGTAAACCTCCTTCTATGTGTCTAGTAAACTTTGAACCCAGAACCATTATGTATATCCTGATTACCTGGCATGCCTCCCAGTATACCATCATTTAGTGCTGGGGTGTCCAAACTTTTTTCAAAGAGGGACAGATTTCATTAAGTGAATATGGGTGAGGCCCGACCATTTTGCCTGACATTCTTTGAACCATTAAAATTCGGTCTAAGTGTCTTCTTCTGAGCACTAATACACTGCCCAACAAGAATTATTTTGCCTTTGTGGCTGTGTGTGGTGAAGAGATGATCTCAGGCGTGTTATTTGGATATACCGTATTTATTGGTGTACCTTCACTTAAAAGTTAAATAAAGAACTGTGAAGCAAAATAAGGGTCAGTGCCCTCCAATGCAGCCTAATCAGTGCCCATCTGCAGCTTCATAAGTGCCATAAATGCAGCAACCCCATTGCCATGAATGCAGACTCACCATTGCCTTCAGTGCAGCCTGATCGATGCCCATCTGCAACCTCGGAGGGGACAGGGAGGGGGGTGGGACAAGCACCAACACATTAGATACAGGAGAATCTGTTTTCTCGACAGCCTCTTTAATACAAAGTCCTGCCTCCTATGATGGACAGAACAGTCCAGTAACAATGGCAGCCCAGGAGACAGGACTTCCTATTACAGAGGCCGCCGTGTAAACAGGAAACTCTCACTGTATGTTTTGTGGCCCCCCGGCGCTCAAGGGATTCGTTGGGGGCCACAAAAGATATACATGTCCAAATTACCAGGTGGGCCGTTCGAAACTGTGGCCCACGGGCCGGGCTTTGTACATGTCTGATTTAGTACATAGAACCCCTTTTACTGGCTGCTTGAGGGGCTGTTTTTGATCAGTTAATACTGGAGTGCATGTCAGAGCTCAGCTCGGAGCTCAAGTTGAGTAATGCATGCAGTGTGTGCCAAATTCTTGATGGGTTTTCAAAAGCGCAGGAAACATTTTGTGAGAACTAAAGTCATGGGCAAGGATGATTTGGAGCTTGGTAAGGCAGTGATTTTCATTTAATACTTTTAGATGTATGGAAGGTTCCCTTTAAGTACAGACTTAAAGCCTAGTATAAACAGGCCGAATGTTGGGCGGGCATCGGCTGGTTCAATAGAAACCAGCTGACATTTGGCCTGTCTGTGCAGCAGCTTCTGTCGAAGGGTCATAACCAAACAAGGTCTGCCGACTGGCTCCCAATCAGTGCTCTCAGCCAATGGCTGAGAGCGCTGACCGGCGTATTCTGGCGGAGGGGGGCCATCCCCCGTCAGAACAAAATAGTACAGCAGGGGAGATCGCTGTACTAACATGGAATAGTTAGTACAGAGGCTCCGACCTGAGCTGTCAGTTTGTAGTTCAGGCTTAAGACTGGTGTAAGCTGGCTGGCCGGTATTAGCCGGTTCAACAGAAACTGGCCACCATTGGCCTGTGTGTACGGCGGCCTGTTCAACAGAACCAACCAAACGCCCAGCTTCTGTTGAAGAAGCATGCCAACAAAACATCTGCCAATCGGTATATGATCAGTGTTCTCAGCCAATGGCTGTGAGTGCTTACCGGTGTGTTCTGGCTGGGGGGGGGTCCCCCTTACAGAACACAATAGCGCTGCGGGGAGATCGCTGTACCAACATTGGATAGTTAGCACAGGGAGCTCCTCCCAAGGTACTCCGTTTTTTTATTTTGTTCAGCCCTATGGGTTGAAAAAAAAACCTGATATTATGTACCAGGCTTTAGAGTTGACGTTTTATACATAGTCCTGGGGTGCTTTTATCCTTTGCTTTGCAAACCTGTAGCTACACAGGCCTTTTCAAAATGCAATAAAACTTTTATCAATGGTAGAGCAATGTATGGTTTCTACAAATTACCTTAAAAATTTTTATTTTTGTTTTGAACAAAGTGGGGTAAAGATAGGACCACTGTCAGATTTTATTACAGTATGTGACCCCATTGGAGATATTTCCCCTTATTTCCTATCATGCCATATCATGGCCTGTCCTGGTGACACCACACTTTCCGTGTATGGCCACCTCTCTGGTCCAGTGTTATAGTACATTCCAGCAAACAAAAGTGTAGCGGCAGCATGGATGAACTGTTTTTCTGGCCTGAAATGACTTATGGTTGAGGTAAGGCCACATACACACTGGGGGTTTTTGTTTTTATACCTCTGAATATAGCTGCATGTTAACTAATGTACTAATGCACATGCAAGGCCTTTAAATCCATATTTGCGCACTGTATGTAATAACAAAGAAAACTGCTTCAAACTTACATTCCCGTAATTACGTTTTTTATAGGTAAATGCGCCTAAAGCCTGTAAACTCATTCTAGTAAATAGAATATTGTAGCCAGTAGAATCAGTTTAAACACATGTGCTTCTAAACACCATACACCTATAAACACACAGAATTACATGCCAAAACAAGCATTCTTAAGCCTCGTACACACGATCGGATTTTCGGCAGGGAATTATGTGATGACAGACTGTTTGCCTAGAATCCGACCATTGGTACGCTCCTTCAGACAATCGTCCAACTTTCAGCCAACAAATGTTGGATAGCAGGCCAGTAAATTTTCAGCAGACAACGGTCTGTTGTCAGATTTTCATATCGTAAGTCCGTCACACAAAAGTCCAAAGTACAAACACGAATGCTCGGAATCAATGCTCACCAAACACGACATTAGCAGAAGATACCCAAAGGGTGGAGCCCAAGAGCTGAAATTCCACGTAGTACATCACAACTTTCGTGTTTGTTGGCCAACAATTGTGTGCTGTTAGTATGCAAGACAAGTTCCTGGCACACGCCCTTCGGACAAAAGTGTGACGCTCTGTCTGCCGAAAATCCGATCGTGTGTATGAGACTTAAAGCCTAATTTTTCTTCCGTAGGATTATTTTACTATGCCTGTTATGCCGCGTACACACTATCGGATTTTCCAATGGGAAATGTTGGATGTGAGCTTGTTGGCTGAAAGTCCGACCGTGTGTATGCTCCATCGAACATTTGCTGTCGTGCTTCCCGCCAACAAATGTTGGCTAGCAGGTTCTCAAATTTTCCACCAACGAAACTTTGTTGTCGGACTTTCTGATCATGTGTGCAGAAGTCCGTTGCACAAAAGTTCACGCATGCTCGGAATCAAGTATGAGCAGGAAGCACTCGGTCTTGTTAAACTAGCATTCGTAATGGAGATATCACATGAATATTGAACTTCCTTTTTATCGGCTCGTCGTACGTCTTGTACGTCACCACGTTCCCACGTTCGTAAATGTTGGCCAACATTTGTGTGACTGTGTGTATGCAAGACAAGTCGGAGCCAACAACAAAAATCCACATTTTTTTTTTGTCGGAAAGTCCGATCGTGTGTACGCGACATAAGAATTAGGCCTAAAAATACTTGTGTGGGAGAGAAAAGGTGAAATTGTTTTTGGGATTGCTGATTTTTTTGGCATGATATCTGCATAATACGTAATACTCATAGGCTTCAGGCCTGCTCCATCAAAATAGGCTGTCAGAATAATTACAGCACATTTTAATTTAATTATTCCATTGCTCAGTTTATATTTGGTTTCTGGCGACCACTATCTCTTTATTCTGGTACAGATGGCTTTTGAAATCTGATTTCCTTAAAATGATCTTTCATGCCTTTAAAAAAAAAGCTCAGAAAGGGACTGGGCTAGCTTCAATCTGCTGTCAACTCCTCTGACGTCTGCCATAGTAAATTGCGGAATTTACATGCATTGCAAATTTAAACCTGCATATAATGGAGTGGAAAAGGATCAGTGGCTCTTGTCATTTTCTGGGTTTCATGTTTTAGAATCATGTCGTAAGTGGAGAATTTCTGTGATAAAGCCCTTGAGCAGTCCGTGCCTGCGCACATACTAGGTCCCGCTCAGAACTCTCCCTTGTGCGGTCAGCCTTCAAGTTACAGATACGGGGAATTATTCCTTTAGAAAACAGCAGGCTGATGCTTGGGGCAGAAATTAGCAGTGCTGATATAAGCAGACTGTGCTGAAGCATTGAGTATTGAATTTAACAAACAAACCATGTCATTCCTTAGCCTGCTCTTTTGTCCTTTGGCTAATTGTAACCCTTTCCTCCTCGCTCTGCCCTGTTAATGTGCTCTGTAGCTGATCCTTTTCTCTTGTTGCTATTATTCCTTCTGTGCTGGAAGCGCCAACAACATGTTGCTTCCCAATTGTGTCCGTGTTTCATTGTTACACCTTTATGATAACAGCATTGTTAGAAGCGACTGCTGTTACCAGCCATTCTATTCACCCAGCCGGGAAATCTATGATCATATCACCCATAGTCGTACAACCTAACCTCAAAACGGTAATTATCTTTTGTCAAGGTATTCTGGACACGTCTATGTCCTCTTTTCTTTCCATTACACAGGGGGGGCATTGTACTGTAGGCACTATTCAAGGTTTATAGCATCACTCTGATTCTGATTTTATAATAGCTGAGTTTTCTTTTGCACCGTGTACATAAAATAAAAATAGAGTCAAACATGGCTGCCGCATTATGCTTTGAAGAGCTGCCTTTTATTTCAGTAGGCTGGAAGTGGCTAAAGGATTCTGATCGCTAATGAGCTCCAGTAAAAACATCTATTGCAGACGTGGGCACATGGTCTATGGCCAGAAAAAAATAAGGTTTTCATTTCCATAAAATTCCAGCAAAAATCAGATTTGTGCAAAAAATTTCACAATTTTTGGCCAAATGTATTAGAGTCAATGGAGAATGTGAAGTTAAGGTTTTTTTTTATTGTTTTTTAGGCCCTAAAAAACAATAAAAACAACCCTGACTTCACATTCTCCATTGACTCCAATACATTTGGCCAAAAATATACCCTAAAATTTAGGGTGTATCTATACTCAAGAACAAAAGAGTGATACATACCTCCCAACATTTTGAGATGGGAATGAGGGACAGCTACTAGCAAATGTGTGTAGGCATAGGACACGCCCCTTGCCACACCCCCTTAAAGTAGAATTAACAAGGGCTTTTTTTACCACTACTATTCCTTTATATTGGATTTTGTAATTTACAAATGTAGCAATTTAGAATTTGGATGAAAGGTTTAGCACTGGGAAACACTTTTTGAAAGATAAAAAGTTCATTTTATATACAACTATATAGATCAGACCAAAATGAGGGACAAATGAGGAGGAATGAGGGACAGAGGGACATTGCTCGAAATCAGGGACAGTCCCTCCAAATCAGGGACAGTTGGGAGCTATGGTGATATATTGCAGCTAAGCAGTTCTTTTCTTTTGTTTATTTTCACCTTGTGATCCAGCCAGTAACTTTACTGCCTAGCCCCCAAACTGTTCCTGATTTCGAGGGACCTCCCCTGATTTTGAACAAAGTCCCTCTGACCCTCTTTATTCTTCATTTTGGTCTGATCTATATAGCTGTATATAAAATGAATGTAAGAAAGATAGGGGGCGCTAGATACCATATTATTCAAGTGCTCCAAATAAATATATCTCCTGCATTACCAAAAAAAATGGAAATGTAAGAAAGCTAGGGGGCGCTAGATACCATACTATTCAAGTGCTCTAAAATATACTCCTGCATTACCAAAAAAAATGAAAATCATAATATTGACAAATAATAATTAGATTACACATTGAAGTGCCCACAATAGTGAAAAAAATATATATATAGTGATTGATTGTCCACATAAAAAAGTGATTGAAGTAGTTGAAGTGATATCTTTCAATATTATCCCAATCCTGTTGCTGTAAACAAAAAGTTTTCCATCACCAAGGGAAAAAAAAGGAAAACACCTCAAAGTAGTAGATATCTGCTTACCAGATACCAATGACTCCTTTAGTTAAAAAGAGAGTCACTAGCGCTTGTGCAGGGTTGTGCCTGCTCACATGGATGGCCGGACTGTGGTTGGTATTATAGGCATGGATCGTTCCCGTCAAGCTCATTCAAGATAGGATAAGGATACATAGGAAACAAAAACAGTCTCCATAGCGTAAAACCATTTATTACAAAAGTAAATAAATTAAAAAGCCAAATGGCCGCTTACATTGGTGGGTGCCTACCCGGCACTGGGGCTGCTTGCATGTCAGGGTGACTCCACAGTCAGAAAAAGCCTTTCATGTCTCCTCCACGCTGGCGTGCGTTCCAGCTTACACAGACCGCGTGGTCACATGTCCTATCACCCAATAACATCCGGATCCTTTGGCTGCCCCCCTGTGTAAGCTGGAACGCACGCCAGCGTGGAGGAGACATGAAAGGCTTTTTCTGACTGTGGAGTCACCCTGACATGCAAGCAGCCCCAGTGCCGGGTAGGCACCCACCAATGTAAGCGGCCATTTGGCTTTTTAATTTATTTACTTTTGTAATAAATGGTTTTACGCTATGGAGACTGTTTTTGTTTCCTATGTATCCTTATCCTATCTTGAATTAGCTTGACAGGAACGATCCATGCCTATAATACCAACCACAGTCCGGCCATCCATGTGAGCAGGCACAACCCTGCACAAGCGCTAGTGACTCTCTTTTTAACTAAAGGAGTCATTGGTATCTGGTAAGCAGATATCTACTACTTCGAGGTGTTTTCCTTTTTTTTCCCTTGGTGATGGAAAACTTTTTGTTTACAGCAACAGGATTGGGATAATATTGAAAGATATCACTTCAACTACTTCAATCACTTTTTTATGTGGACAATCAATCACTATATATATATTTTTTTCACTATTGTGGGCACTTCAATGTGTAATCTAATTATTATTTGTCAATATTATGATTTTCATTTTTTTTGGTAATGCAGGAGTATATTTTAGAGCACTTGAATAGTATGGTATCTAGCGCCCCCTAGCTTTCTTACATTTCCATTTTTTTTGGTAATGCAGGAGATATATTTATTTGGAGCACTTGAATAATATGGTATCTAGCGCCCCCTATCTTTCTTACATTCCTTTTTTTGATTATCTATTTTTTTTATTATTCAAAAATTGGGGAGCAGCTTACACTGATTGTTTATATTTCCACAAATTTTCTTTATTGTTGGGAATGTTTTCTTACTAGATGTACCACCAGTATATGTAATTCATATATATTATCTGCTATCGACACCACTGGCGCGAAGGTTTCTATTATTTTCTACTGTATATAAAATGAACTTATTATCTTTCAAAAAGTGTTTCCCGGTGCTAAACCTTTCATCCAATTTCTGTTTGCTGCATTTGTAAATATCAAAAGACAATATAAAGTAATAGTAGTGGTAAAAAAGCACTTGTTGGTTTAATTAATTTTTTTTTGTAGAATTTTCCTTTAAGGGGGCGTGGCAGGGTGTGTGTCCTACACATACATACTTTTGCTAATAGTTGTCCCTCATTCCCATTTCAAAATGTATGAGTACTGTATCTATGTGGGAACAGCGTTACTACCATAGGAGAGTATTGTATCTATGTGGTAGCAGGGTTACCACCTTAGGAGGGCATGGGAACAGCATTACCACCATAGGAGAGCACTGTATCAATGTGGGAGCAGCGTTACCACCATAGGAGGGTACTGTATCTATGTGGGAACAGCGTTTCCACCGTAGGAGAATACTGTATTTAGGTGGGAACAGCGTTACCATCATAAGAGAGTACTGTATTTATGTGGGAACAGCGTTACCACCATAGGAGAGTACTGGAGTACTGTATCTATGTGGGAACAGCGTTACCATCATAGGAGAGTACTGTATCTATGAGGGAACAGCGTTACCATCATAGGAGAGTACTGTATCTATGTGGGAACATCGTTACCATCATAGGAGAGTACTGTATCTATGTGGGAACAGCGTTACCACCACAGGAGAGTATTGTATCTATGTGGGAACAAAGTTACCACCATAGGAGAGTACTGTATGTATGTATGTGGGAACAGCGTTACCACCACAGGAGAGTACTGTATCTATGTGGGAACAAAGTTACCACCATAGGAGAGTACTGTATGTATGTGGGAACAGCGTTAACCACCATAGGAGAGTACTGTATCTATGTGGGAACAGCATTACCACCATAGGAGAGTACTGGAGTACTGTATCTATGTGGGAACAGCGTTACCATCATAGGAGAGTACTGTATCTATGTGGGAGCAGTGTTACCACCATAGAAGAGTACTGTATCAATGTGGAAGCAGCATTACCACCATAGGAGAGTACTACAGAACACCATATCCTCTTCACTCTCTATAACACAGAGAGGGGTGTTTTGTTGTATACAGGAAAAGCTTAGAACAATGCTAATTTAGGCCTCATTCACACAGAGTGTTTAAGAAAAAAGAGCTGCAAAGCCAGTACCAATGCCAGGAAAAAGCAGCTGTAAAATGCACTTTTGGAAGCATTTTGCATTGGCGTTAATGTGCGTTTAGCCGTGTTAGCGTTTAGCAGCGTTTCTTTGCCTTCTTCTAGTTTCCACTCCCAAATCAAATTACTACAGCTGAAAAATTCGTTGTTTTTTTTTTTGCAGCTTTAAAATGCCTTTGCTACTAAAAGCCTGTGTGTGCATGGACACATAGAACAGCATGGAGAAGGGTTTTTAAGCTGTAAAAAAAGAAAAAAACACCCAACGCTCCTAAAAGAGGCTGGAAAAATGCCCTGTGTGCATAGCGCCTAAATAGAGTGCAGCAACAGCAGAAAGCACAGGAAGTTTTAAGCTGACATGTTTTCTGGCAGGATCAATAGGTATCTTTCTTATAATTGAATGGAAACAAAATGTTTTCAATTGTATACTTAAATATACTTGGGAACAAGTAAAGAAGTTTGTTGTTAGGGTTTACCTACAGTTTAATATCTGTGCCTGAATAACACCACTATTTCTTTAGCACACCTTAAAGCAAACAATACCAATCATTTATTATATTGCAGATTACCAGTCCTTGGATATGGTGGCTGCATTAGCATTTTTTTGTTGGTCTTTTTCCCTTTATATTACTCATTTTTCTTTATTTTTATCTGGTGATACTGCCAGTCACACACATCCGTCCTAAGGTGACAGTGCTCACTTGCTATACTGTACTGTGGAGGATTAGCTTTTTGGCCACAACCATAAACACTACATTTGGAGTCAACAAGGCCTATGATGAAAGGCACGGAGGTGGATCGCTGATGTTTTGGGGATGTGTGAGCTACAAAAGGCACAGGAAATTTGGTCAAAATTGTTGGCAAGATGAATGCAGTATGTTATCCAAAAATACTGGAGGAACATTTGCAGTCATCAGCCAGGAAGCTGCTCATGGGACGTACTTGGACATTCCAACATGACAATGATCCAAAACACAAGACCAAGTCGACCTGTCATTGGCTACAGCAGAATAAAGTGAAGGTTCTGGAGTGGCCATCTCAGTCTCCTGACCTCAGTATCATTGAGCCACTCTGGGGAGATCTCAAATGTGCAGTTCATGCAAGACAGCCCAAGAATTTACAGGAACTGGAGGCTTTTTGCCAAGAGGAATGGGCAGCTTTACCATCTGAGAAGATAAAGAGCCTCATCCACAAATACCACAGAAGACTTCAAGCTGTCATTGATGTTAAAGGGGGCAATACACAGTGTTAAGAACTGGGGTATGTAAACTTTTGATCAGGGTCATTTGGGTAGTTTCTGTTGCCATTATTTAAAAAGAGTAAACACAGTCGATAGATAATAAATGGCTTCAGCCAAACACTAACCATGAGTGAAAGAAAAGTTTTTGTGTTATCATTTATATTCTCTGAAAAATGGCCAAGAAATCTTATCATTGAATGGAATTCTGCCAGGGTATGTAAACTTATGAACACAACTGTATATATCTTTATATACACACTATATTACCAAAAGTATTGGGATGTCTGCCTTTACACACACATAGACTTTAATGACATCCCAGTCTTATGCCCTGCACACACGATAGGATTTTCCGATGGAAAATGTGTGATAGGACCTTGTCATCACATTTTCCATAGGAATTTCCGACACACAACATTTGAGAGCAGGCTATAAAATTTTCCGACAACAAAATCCGTTGTCGGAAATTCCGATCGTGTGTACACAAATCCGATGCACAAAGTGCCACGCATGCTCAGAATAAATGAAGAGACGAAAGCTATTGGCTACTGCCCCGTTTATAGTCCCGACATAGGAGTTTTACGTCACCGAGTTCAGAACAATCGGATTGTATGCAAGACAAGTTTGAGCCAACATCCGTCGGAAAAAATCCTAGGATTTTGTTGTCGGAATGTCCGATCAATGTCCGACCGTGTGTACAGGCCATTAGTCTGTAGGATTCAATATTGAGTTGGCCCACCCTTTGCAGCAATAACAGCTTCAGCTCATCTAGGTAGGCTGTCCACAAGGTTTAGGAGCTTGGGATATTTTTTATAACCTAACCCTGCTTTAAACTTCTCCACAACTTTATCCCTGACCTGTCTGGTGTGTTCCTTGGCCTTCATGATGCTGTTTGTTCACTACGGTTCTCTAACAAACCTCTGAGTGCTTCACAGAACAACTGTGTTTATACTGAGATTAAATTACACACAGGTGGACTCTATTTACTAATTGGGGTGCTTCTGAAGGCAATTGGTTCCACTAGATTTTAGTTCGGGTTATCAGAGTGAAGGGGGCTGAATACAAATGCACGGGAAGTCCGGCTGTGTGTACAGGGCATAACTCAGGTTTCACTTATCCTGTGGAGGAGAAATTAAGAATCCTGATTGGTCCCTGTGGACATTACTCAACGTTTGTACTCATTTTCTTTTCTCCGGCATTAATGAATCAGACCCGCTGTCGATACAACTCACCTTTGCCTGTAACTGGTCTGCTGATCTTATGCATCATCAAGTAGAAGCACAATAGTAAAGCTATACTGTTTAGAGTAACTGGAGATGGGGCAGACTTTCAGCTGCTTTGCGACATTACAGCGAGCTCTGGAATCAGATTGCTGCCTGGGAGCTCATGGAGTAAATGTACAAGTCTTTCAGCAGGCAGTCTTCCTGTTCTGAGGGCATCAAAGATATAAATTAGACATGTACACAGTTTACCCAGCCAACTCAATATTGACTATTACTGCTACTCAGAGTTTACTTTGGTGAGCTGACACAGTAAGAATTTTATTGGCTGAAGATCAGTGCAAACAGTAATTGAATTTCTACTGTACAAGATGCTCAGCGTGTTGATAATTTAAGATGAAAATGAAGAACTGAAGAAAAAAAAAAAAATGTCCACTGAATGATGCAGCCGCTCTGGTTCTCATATTTTAACTGTTTCCTGGTTGAAGCAGTAGCCATCACATTAGGATTTAACATCTGGGGCATGTTTCATTATGATTGCATTGCGTAGCTTGGAAACGGTGGAGTATATAGACCTAAGAATATGCTGCCCAAGAGACTTCTAGACCAACAGTGCGATAGGGTAGAAAAAAGTGGGTATATTAAATCAATTCCCCAGATGAAAATCAATGTCGTTCAGTTCACCTCTGTTTACATCTTCCCCCCAGTACAAGCATGCTCACTACGATGAAGAATTTAGCTTGAGCCGCTTTAGGTAATGTTACTACTTTAGAAATATGAAGTTCTGCGTCCCGGACGAACCAATTTTTATTAAAATGCATTCTATCAGTTTACTAGTTTTCACGTAGTCAAGGGACTCATAATGAAGTCGCTAGCACGCAGTAAAATGATAGCCTGCATTTTCAGCTGTATTGGCCAAGTCGGCATAGCATAACTTCACTGGGGTTCCTTCATAACAACTAGGTAAATCCAGACTGGAAATGTTCTACAGATGCTTTTATATTCTGTCCTGAGTTTGAGAATTATAGCTGTAATGTGTTGCTATGCAGAGGCAGACATACTGTCCAAAAGATTCTGAGACCTGGGGGCTGATATATATGAAATAGGGGTCAAGCTAAAACACATTTTGCTGTCACATAGACCTGGATGGTCCTCCTATATACAGTAGTGTAGAGTAAAATGCTAATAAAATGACAAGTGCTATTGCGCTGGTAGATCCAAGCAAGCTGACGGCAAAAAACAATCGTATGTGATTGTAAGTATCAAACGTAATAGAAAATTTGCTGCGCTGTAAATTGACGATAAAACTTCAAATAGTGCTAAGGAATGTGAACGCCAGACTAAATTATATGCAAAATTCCAAAAATAATAACAGTCCAATGACAGAAAATCTTATTGAAATTCAAGGTAGTGAAAATATCCAGTGCTCAATATAAGTGTAGAGCTGCCCTCTTGAGGGTCGCAAGATAAATCAGTACCCCTCTGGTTGCCTTGACTCTGAGTCCTCTGCCACCTCTGACACCCTGGGTTCAAACATTTCTTCCTACTAGATAACAGCAGCAATAAAGAATACACTGGAATTGGTTAAACCACTTCCGGTCCGCCCACTGTATATATACGTCGGCACTTAGATGGATATCTCGGTAACGGCAGCAGCTGCTGCAATAACCGAGATATTTCTTCAGTGGGCGGTCCGGTTTACGATAATGGTGGTCTCTGTGGCGGATTCGCCACAAGATCACCGTTATCGGTGGCGGGAGAGGGGGCCCCCCTCCCGCCGCTCTCCAGCGCCCTCCACCGCTTACCGGAGCCGTCGGCAGCGGCGGAGGTGATCTGGTCCTCTTCCTAGCTGGGTATGGATAAGAGTGAAGGCAAGATGGCCTCCACCCGTCTCCATACCATAGCAGGGCGGAAGCGACGTCAAAATGTCCCTTCCGCCCATACCTCTTAAAGGGACATTTTTTTGTTGTCATTTTTTCAAATGACAATTTTTTTTTTTATTGCATTTTTATGTCCAAATATGAGATCTGAGATCTTTTTGACCCCGGATCGCATATTTAAGAGGACCTGTCATGCTTTCTTCTATTACAAGGGGTGTTTACATTTCTTGTAATAGGAATAAGAGTGACCCATTTTTTTTTCTTTTTTTAAAAAAACAGTTTTAAAAGCAATAAAATAAAGTAAAATAATTAAGAAAATGTTTTTTTTTTTTTTTAAATCGCCCCGTCCCAACGAGCTCACGCGCAGAAGCGAATGCATACGTGAGTAGCGCCCACATATGAAAACGGTGTTCAAACCACACATGTGAGGTATCGCCGCGATTGTTAGAGTGAGAACAATAATTCTAGCTCTAGACCTCCTCTGTAACTCAAAACATGCAACCTGTAGAAATTTTTAAACGTCGCTTATGGAGATTTTTAAGGGTAAAAGTTTGACGCCATTCCACAAGCGGGCGCAATTTTGAAGCTTGACATGTTGGGTATCAATTTACTCGGCGTAACATTATCTTTTACAATATAAAAAAAATTGGGCTAACTTTACTCTTATTTTTTAATTCAAAAAAGTGAATTTTTTCCAAAAAAAAGTGCTCTTGTAAGACCGGTGCGCAAATACGGTGTGACAAAAAGTATTGCAATGACCGCCATTGTATTCTCTAGGGTGTTAGAAAAAAAATGTATAATGTTTGGGGGTTCTAAGTAATTTTCTAGCAAAAAAACTTGTTTTTAACTTGTAAACACCGAGTCTGAAAAACAGGCTCGGTCCTTAAGTGGTTTTAAATCAAAAATAGTTTACTCAGTGAGATGACAGGAAAATAAGTCAAAGAATCAACTTAAGCTTACACTTCAAAATTTGTCTTACAAAGTATGTTATTGATAGTGAAACAAATCCCAGCTCTAGGAGACAAACATTCAACAGTGAACACTATATGCTCAAATAATTGCATATAATGCCTGTATGAATATGTTACAGGAGAGCAGAAGAATGACTCTTATGAGTGTCAGACCCCTTTCAACTGCTCCTCCACACATAAATGCAAAAAAAAAGGAGATAAACAAGTACAACTTTAGCAAACAGAAATTGTATTACATTTCAACCTGCTCTTCAAGAGAGTTCTTGGTGAAATGCAGCTCTACAAGCTTCAGCAAAACAAATCCCCGAAGTCGGGAGGGAGGTGAAAGTAGTCCGGTGTCACTGTGTGGCAATCCAGTCAATCTTCAGCTAGCTCTTAGGTGTTTAATTGCATGCAAGAAATATTGAATGGTAAATCAAAGTAGCTGATCCAATAGATGGTGTTTAACCAGCAGACAGTATTCCTATGCAAATCAAAACTGTAATTGGATTCATAGTGATCACTGACTTAAAGATGTCTGTATATATTGTCTATGATACGCAGGTACAGATCTTTGAACTAAAGATGGTAGTGAGTGCAGGAGACAAGATGGAAACCTTGCAAAAAGACCTGAACAAATTAATGGGGTGGGTAACTACATGGCAAATGAGGTTCAATGTAGAAAAATGTAAAATAATGCATTTGGGTGGCAAAAATATGAATGCAATCTATACACTGGGGGAAGAACCTCTGGGAGAATCTAGGATGGAAAAGGACCTGGGGGTCCTAGTAGATGATAGGCTCAGCAATGGCATGCAATGCCAAGCTGCTGCTAACAAAGCAAACAGAATATTGGCATGCATTAAAAGGGGGATCAACTCCAGAGATAAAACAATACTTCTCCCGCTCTACAAGACTCTGGTCCGGCCGCACCTGGAGTATGCTGTCCAGTTCTGGGCACCAGTCCTCAGGAAGGATGTACTGGAAATGGAGCGAGTACAAAGAAGGGCAACAAAGCTAATAAAGGGTCTGGAGGATCTTAGTTATGAGGAAAGGTTGCAAGCACTGAACTTATTCTCACTGGAGAAGAGACACTTGAGAGGGGATATGATTTCAATTTACAAATACCATACTGGTGACCCTACAATAGAAATAAAACTTTTTCGCAGAAGAGAGTTTAACAAGACTCACTGCCACTCATTAAAATTAGAAGAAAAGAGGTTTAACCTTAAACTACGTAGAGGGTTCTTTACTGTAAGAGCGGCAAGGATGTGGAATTCCCTTCCACAGGCGGTGGTCTCAGCGGGGAACATTGATAGCTTCAAGAAACTATTAGATAAGCACCTGAATTACCACAACATACAGGGATATTCAATGTAATACTGACACATAAACACACACATAGGTTGGACTTGATGGACTTGTGTCTTTTTTCAACCTCACCTACTATGTAACTATGTAACAAGATGTCTATATACAGTGTCTATAAGACCGGGCTATCGCCTACTCACCACACTGGAACAGGAGATGATGATGTTGATGATCTCTCCGGAATGGGCTCAAGGAATGATATCCGGCCTCCACCGAACCACGGCTCTCACAAATCCAATATATTTGCAGAGTAGATGGAACAGGAACGGCCTGCGGGCTGCCGCCGGACAGTGAAGGGGAACTGCCCTCAGGTGTCCTTCCAGCTATCCACTGGGTAACTCCACCAGAGCAGACCACAACTTAGCTGCCTCTTACCCTGTAACAGATTCCCTGCATGCAGATCCACGCCGGTCCCAAGAGAGCACTACGTACGTTTCGTCTGGGGGTTGACGCTCTGACGTCATCGCAACTTTGATGAGAACGGGCGCTCGTTATGCCAGCCGGTGAACCGTCTTTTAACTACTCCTTTGTGTAAGTGTACTATTTTTTATACAATAAATCTTTGTGTATCGGATTTATACTATGGCCACCTCTCTTTTGTTTTCATGATTCTGTGTCCGGGTTGGTCCCTGAACTGCCATCCATCACACTCCCGTTGGACACGGAGAAGCTGTATCATCCCTTGTGTTTTCTGGGCCCCGGTCCACATACAAGCCTTAATAGCTTGCATTCTGGTAAGCGTGAATTTCATGTGGTGGCGGATCACTACGAGTAGTGTTCATTTCAAGGTTTCTACACTTATTTTCACTGTGAACTATTGAGGGATTATGTCTTGGGACTTTTTTCACTTCTATGGAAGATTTTCTGGATCTCCCATCTTATGAACTTTGTTATGCATTATCGATTTTTTTTGCACTCACTTATTCATGTTAATCGCAGTTTTTATCTGTTTACTGTTGTTTTTTGTGTACATCTCACAATTTGAACTGCTGCTTTTTTTGGGGGTTTTCTTTATGGCAGCGCGGTATTTCCCTGTTTTTTTTTTCTAAGTTATAAGAGTCATGAGCGTAGTATGGAAAGATATCCCTTAAAGTGGATGTAAACCTGATTTTTTTTTATTGAAGACTTCTACCTAGTACAGTAGAGGATGTCAAACCATCCGTGCCCAGCCTTGCCACTAAGAGTTAATCTAGCTCTGAGCAATCCTATTGTTTTTTTTTACAAATATAAAAAATGACACAGATAAATTTGTGTCGCCACATCCCCACTACTGTGACTGACATCTGATTTGTTTATCTCATGCACGAACATGAGAGCAGAGAGAGTGTCTACGATTCCAGCTTAACATTCCTCCTCCTTTCTCCTCAAGCTCTCTCAGGATTGGCTGCTCCATACCTCAGCATGATTGGGCAGGCTGAAGTCATGTCATGTGGTGCCTTTCCTGAGTTTTGACTGGATGTTACTCATCATGGGGCATGATCCACGTGTTCAGCAGAAGATCAGTGTGACTAAGGAGGATATTCATGGTGCAGTCAGCTCCCAGGACATCAGCAGAAAGAGTAGGAGAGTGTAGAGGTGGGCGGGGAGTCTTGTGACATCACAACTCCGCCCACCATGCTTCGGCAAAGACCCACCCACCAATTCCAGAGTTTTGCGGGTCTTCTACAGCTGAAGGGGGTTACAGAGGAAAGGTAGGGGTACATGCAGGAGTCATGTATATGTGCACAGATTAATATTGTGCCATTAGTTTATACTGGGTAAGTGGTGGGTTTAAATCCCCTTTAAGGTGGAAGTCCTTAACTCCTTTCTTCCCTTTAGGTGGAAAGGTTCTCATAGGAGATGGTGGGTAATTATTCCAGCATATCATGGATGGAAATAAATCAAAAATATTCTCATAGTGTAAAACTGTATATAAAATTTATTAAAAGTAAAAGCACCAACTACTCACAATATAATAGTTAAAACGAGCAAATATGCAGCATATACCAGTCCCGGGAATCAAAATCGTGGTGGGCATGGTGACGCCATGGGCGTGGACTCTACCCTACATGTTTCATCAGAATTGACGTCATCAGTGGCATAGGGTAAAATTCTACCCATACATAAGAAGGCCATAATCACAACATCTCGTGGTAACAAGCAGCAATACACATGTAGTGCAATACGGTGCCATTCATTCTGAATAGAATTCCAATACACCTTCCATGCAATGTGCTGCCAAAGCAAGTTTCAAAAATGGCACTGATTCACTGCAATGCACATTGTCACACATGGCCTCTTAGAAAGGTGCATTGGGGAGCCATTTGAATGAATAACACTGCATCATGCCAATGCATTACAAGTGCGCTGGCACAACGAGATGAGGTGTCTGTATTCAAGTGGTAGTTGAATGGGGGTCCAAAACAATGTTTTCGCACAGGGACCCTTTGGTGACCTTGTACACCACTGTTGCTGTGGGTATCATCTAGCCAAACCCACATTTTGTATATATCAGCCCCCAGGTCTCAGAAGGTTTTGTACAGTATGTCCTCCTCTGCACATCCATCCGCCCCCCCGCCCACTCGCTGTTAGCTGGTCGGCCCGGCACTTACCCCATCTAGGTGGCGGCATTGGGCAACGGCTCCGGTGTCCTCTCCTCCTCCTCACTTCTGCCGTGTGTCTCTTCCCCTCCTCCTAGGCATCCAATAGGATAGCCTGTCCTTTCAACCGATCGAGTGACAGGTCTCAAGATCCACTTCCTGATTGGCCAGGAGGATGATCAGTGTTTCAATATTGAATATTCATTTGCTATTGCAACACACCTGGATGGGCTCGGTTTGCATTCTCTGTGCCCCGAGCCCACCCCATTTTAAAGCCTATTAGAGGCTCTGGCTCTAATCAGGTGCTTCAAACCCCCCTCCCCCCCATCAGAATTCATGCATCCAGCGTCCTGCAAGGGGCTGGGCACATGGATGTTGGGGCAGCGCCCGTGTGTCTTTAATGGATGGGCCGCCCCTACCAACTATCTAATGTGAGTACAGCGATCTCCCCTGCTGTGCTATTGTGTTCTGACAGGGGGAGCCCCCCACCGGTACACTCCGGTCACCGCTCTCAGCCATTGGCTGGGAACACTGATCGGGAGCCAGTTGGCAGACCTTTTTTGGTCATGACCCTTCAACAGAAGCTGGCCAAATGGTATCTGAGTGCATTTCTGGTAGATCATGGGGTAGTTTTCTGTACTTTAAGTGTGTTTAAAAAGGTAAAACTTGTGGGGGATGTTCATGTACTGATAAGATGTACTACATATGACTTTTTTTTTTTTTAGCCCTAAAATACACTTTATGGAGCCTTCTCCAATACTCTTCATGTATAATGGGCACCAGGCAGTTGTCAGCCCTTGTTAAGAATGCGCACAAAGCATTTTCATGGGGAATTTGTGCATAATCCATTATAATATCAATGGGTACCCAGACCCATGTGTCTTATGCTCATGGCTGGTTTTACAATTGTTCATCTGTGATCCTTAATTTGGTCATTGGTACATTGTGCTAGCATTGTCTCCAGTGGGTTCAGTGCACACGACATGGAGGGCAGAGTGACTTGTCTTCCATTTGTAGTAAATGTAACAGCACTAAGGGAAGTGCCAGCACCCATTAAACCCTCTCTGTGCAGATGACAGATATACTTCAATTCCCCATCTTCTGCTCTTCTCCTCAAATGAACACAAATTGTTTAGAATGCAAACATAACCTTCTGTTCTACATACAGTCATAAAGACGTTTAACACTTTTAAATATGCATATTTTGAAAAATGTCAAATGCATCTACTGTGTTCAGTTACCAGATGTCTGCATTAAAACACAGTAGTGTCTTTCACTGAGCTTGACAGTGTGAATTCTCATTTTATTATTCCTCATGCACAAGTGAAAATACCTTTGTGAATCCTTTTTTGATAAGTGGCATAATTTAACTGTTTCTTATTATTAATAGCACTTCTTTATTAGTGCAACATTAAATTATGATTATCAATTATCATAGCAGAGGTCCAGTCAGAGAACTGACCACAAACTTGAAATACAATAGGGTGCAATGGCTTACCTATCAAATGATTTGTAAGTTTGTTTAGCTGTTATGTTCCTTGCTCCCCCTTCAGAAAGCATAGCCAGGTCACTGACCACACTTTTCTCCACTGTAGTTATGCAGTACAGCTTGGTCACAAACCTGCCCCCCAGCCTGTTCATTGGACAGTGAGGAAAATCACTACACTGGTGAGGTCATAAACCTCTCTGCTCATTTACATCTGTCAGCAACTCATTTGCTTGCAAATTGCATGAAGATAAAATAAAGCTAGATTTTGATTAGCTGTCTTAAAAAAATATATTTAATGTTTTAATGACCAACTGGATTTAATAGTGATCTTTTATATGAGATTGGAGTTTAGCTGTAAGTATTAGTGCAGGTCAGGAAGAATTTGTTCAAAGGAATTACAACCTTAAAGCAGAAGAACAGTCAAAGCTCATTTGGCTGTACTTCTCCTGTGGATGACAGGAGTGTAGTTCCTTCTGCACTCCTGTGACCCGTTTTCAGCAGACAGCAGGTTGAAGCCCACTGTTGGCTGATGTCACACAGCTGGTCCAGTCTCGGGAAAGATCTCGACCATATGGTCAGGATCCGCCCACATGCCTGAACCAGCACCTTGCTGATCAGCTTTTCAGTGAGCCGTTGAGAGCCTGAGCCGGATGATCCCGCCCCCTCCACAGCTCAGTGCTCCATTGAGCTCGGGGGGATACAGAGCAGAGAGCTGGTGACTGACAGTCACCAGCTCTCTACTCAGGGAGCTGTGAGAACGAGCGATCTGCGGTGTCTCATCGCTGGGTTCTCAGTCTTATGGCCTGTACACACGATCCGAATATCGTACGAAAACTGTTGTCCGAGGAAGAATCGTACAATTTTTGGATCGTGTGTACACTACTTTCGAGAGCCGATCACGACAGTTCACCCAATATTATTCGATCGGACACGAAAATTTTTCTCGTATGATACCAGATCATACGATTTTCGTTAAGTCAGTATAGTTGTCGTCCGAAAATACAATACAAATACATTACAACACATGACATCACTTCCGACTTTTTTTTCTGTCGTACGAGAATTTTCGTGACTTTAGTTACCTATTCAATTTCTACTTGCGACTATTAAGCGCAAAAAGTCATACGATCTGTCGTTCGATATTCGGACTGCGTGTACGGGCCATTAAGTGGGGTACGCACTATAAGAAAATCAGGCAAACGTTCGTCCAATTTTTCTCAATGTTTCACAGCAAATCGGAATCAATGAAAGAAAATTCGTACGAAAATTCTTACGAATATTCTTGTAAGACAAAGGTCTTTTTTGTTGTTTATTATTTCTGATCATGTGCAGTCTTTCTTTTTAGATTTTTCTTGTACGAAAATGGTACACATTAAACGAAAATCGTTCGTTCTGTTCCCGTAGGAGAAAAATTGTCCCTTCGGGAATATTCGTACAAAAATTCAGAATCGGCTGTCGAAAGTTGTGTACACACCATACGAAAATTCTTTGGACAAAAATGTTCGCCCAATTTTCTTATAGTGTGTACGAGCCTTTAGAGCCAACGGGGGACAGGTACAGCAGCTGCGTCCACCACTGAACACCCCTGCTCATCTGGCCCAACACTGAACACCCCTGCTCATCTGGCCCAACACTGTACCCCCCTGCTCTTCTGTCCCACTGCTGAACCCCCTTCTCACCTCTTCCACCACTGTACCTCCCTGCTCATCTGCTCCACCACTGTACCCTCTTCTCATCTATGATATGCGTGATATGCAGAGAGGTGAAAAGAAGCAGAATTAAGACACATCTACCTGTCCTGGTACACTCATCCTGCTGATCCACCTCTCACATCGAGCCCTCGTGCTTGTATGTGAAGTATGTGATGTATGTGATGTATGGGATTTAGGTGATGTATGTGATGTATGTGATGTTACATACATACATCTTGAATGTATGCGCAATGATAAGCTCAGGTCAGGGGCATTTTCTGAAAGCAGTGGACCTCTGTGTTTGATCATAAGTTGGGCCCCGCAGCTGAGAAAAGTGGTTGGGTGTGATTTTCATTGCGCTGAATACTGGCTTTAGCTTAATGGGACACAGAGTGCAAGGGTTCAGTAGTAAGTGAGGTTCAGTAATAATTTTGACAAAGCCCCCAGAAGCGCAACAGTAATTCCACAAACTGTCACCTGATCGTGGTTGCTTACTCCTGCTCTAAGGCAATAATGAACCCCCAAGCCCCAAGGAGCCATAAAATGCTTGCTAACTTTACAAAAACTACAAAATACAAAACTGAACGGCAGAGTGGCATGGTGACGTTATGTATATAGGATTGTATGACTCAGTCGTAATTAGGAGGGTAACACAGAGCCAGGTTTTCAAAAACGATATGATAACCATAATTTGTTCTTACATCTGGGAACAAAGGTAGCTTATAACTTCTCCTATACTTGTATAAAACATAGGGGTGGGTTTACTAAAGGCAAAAAGACTGTGTACCCCACCTCCTCAGAGTTTAGTAAATGTGATAAAGCTTCACTTTGCAAAGAATACCCAATCAGGTACAAGGAAAATAATTTTAAAAAAAACAGCATTTTTGCTTGCAAATGATTGGATGATGGAAATCAGCTGAGCTTTATCACACTTGCTAAGCTCTGGAGAAAATGAGTGCAAAATGCACTTGCAAAGTGCGCAGACACCTTTTTTTAATGCATGTCCAGAAACCCATTGGAGGCAAGGCATTTACTTTAATTAGGGACGGGGCATTCATTTTATATGGGTGTAGTTCTACAAAAAGTGTCCCATTAACATATTTATGTGTTGGGGAAGCTTTCCTCATCTCTAAGGCCCCTTTCACATGGGCTGTTTGATCAGGTCCACCTGTCAGTTTTTTAGGCGGACCTGATCTGACACTGCATTGACCTCTATGGAGCGGCGGATGTCAGCGGTTACATGTCTGCTGACATCCGTTGCTATTCAATCCGATCCTGTACGTCAAATCCAGACAGATGGAGACCCTATTTTCCATCTGTCTGGAGGATCGGATTGGATGGAATTGGATGAAAATGGACAGGCGTTTGTGATTTCCACAGATTGGGACATTTGGCAAGTACGGAGGCCTTTCTGCACTGTATAGAGGAAAGTCAACTGATCGCCGGAGGGAGATCCTGCAGCTCAGAGGCACCACAGAGCTGCCGATCGTCCCCTCTCACCCCCTCTCGCCCCTCCACTGCATAGTGAAGTGACAACCGGAGCTCCTTCAAAGGCCCCGACAGCTTAGTACTCCATCCTCAATTCTTTCACCTCACCCAAGCTGGGCTGACCCTGGGTATTTCAAGGAGGCCTGCCCTCTGACAATCCTAGTTGGGGATTGGTCAGGGCTCCCTGAGGCACCCCAGACTGCTCCCCTCTCTTCCCCACCTCTTCTTCTAGAATCCTCCAGAAGAAAGAGGGAGGTGACAGTCGAGTGATGCTGTCTGTGAGTCACAGCTGCTGCTCTGAGCCACTCCCAGCCCACACAGATCAAAACAAACAGGCCTAGCTTCTAGATAGGCCTGCCTAAATTTACCTGTATTACAAAAAACCTTACTTCTAGCACCTACATAGGTAGAGGGTGCTACAAATACAACTTATAATACAACTTATACATAGTTGCCAAGATTGTAAAAAAAATTTATAGGGACACTTTTTTGCCTGTAGGCGGAGTCTTATTATAATTAGGGAGCATGGCATTTGTTTGTAGGGGTGGCATAGTGAGAAAAGAAAAATGCAGCATGCGAAAGATGGGCGTGGTTTCAGCAACATATTGGGTGTGGCTTAAAGGGGGCGTGGCTCCGAGGGATGCGGTTAGAGTCTGAGATGAATGAGGGATGGAGGGAGAGAGGGAGAGGGAGAGAGGGAGATGGAGGGACAGCAGGCGCAGATTCTACACAGCAATAGAAATATGTGTATTCCAGAAAGTTTAACAATCAGCAGATAAAGATAATACAAACAACTGGTGTTAGGGCTTCAATCATCCCGGCACCATGGTTGTTTTGGTGTAAGGATGATTGAAGCGCATTATTTCTATTATTACATTGTAATATAAAATTAAATCATTGAACTGACCATAATGCAGAATCAGTGGGAGCACTGAGCGTGTCACCTGCCACGTTGCCATCAGGTGCCCCAGCGGAGTCCGTCCTTACATCAGGTGCCCCCAGCAGAGTCCGTCCTTACATCAGGTGCCCCCAGCAGAGTCAGTCCTTACATCAGGTGCCCCCAGCAGAGTCCCTTCTTACATCAGGTGCCCCAGGGAATTTTGGTGATTGATGCTGGTGCCTCTAGATTGGCCCTGCAGGTCATCCCACATGGATTTTGTTCTTCTGGCAGTGGACACTCCTTGGTGTGCTTACCACTTTGAAAAGATCTGTTGTCTCAAGATCCATTTTACCACCCTGATTTACAGCCACTGATTTTAACGGCTTGGCAAGGGCATAGAAGGTTATTGCATGTGGTCATCCACACAGTGCTTAAGGCTCACTAAGCCACATCTTGTAAGATTTATTATTGTACTCGAAAGCATTTTTTGCAAAGTGTGAGCCGCTAGGGGTACACCAATACTTCTTTCCCACTGCCCGTCTCCTGGCTTTTCTCCAGCATGGGGTTGGCCCTAAATACATTTAGGGATCAGGTGTAAGTCTTTCTATTTCAGGATCCTCTGGAATTATGCCTGTTTAGCCTCACTTTTATTAATGGCATTGCCTCTCTGGTGCATTTTGCCTCTCCAGTGAAGCCAAAGATGTCGCCGTGAGACATTAACCTAATACTGTTGATATTTTAGAATCCACCTTTAAAGAATATTAGACAGAAGTGACATTCCTAGTAGCCATTACTTCAACTGTAGAGTCTCTGAACTGGCAACATTGTCTTGCAAGCCTCTATTTTTGATCCTTCATAAGGATAAGGAGACTCTTTTTCTTTCCTAAGATTTCATCAGCTTTCTGACTGAATAAAGATACTGCTCTTCAGTCGCAAGCCAGTCCCTTCCTTAACCCTTTCGCTATATATTTCTATAGGCGACGCTTCAAAGGCCCCCTATAGGTATCAGTTTATTGTTACGGAGGAGGTCTGGTGCTAGAACTATTGCTCTCACTCCGGCATATGCGGCGATATGTAACATGTGTATCGCAATTGACGTTTTCAAGTGTAGGTGCCCGACGCATGAGTTTACGTTCGTGCGTGTTTAAATGCGGGGGTGGGGGGGGGGCTAAAAAATGTTTACGGGGGGATTTTATGTGCTTGAGTGTAACTTTATTTTTTTGCAAGAAAAAAAAAAAAATTTTTTTTAAACTTTTTTTTATCACATAGGGGACAAACGGTCCCCTATGTGATGATTATTTAGTGACAGGTTCTCTTTATTAAGATTTGCAGGGTCTAAAAGACCCTGCATGTTTCCACTGTATTTCACTGAATGTTTTGCATTGCAGATCGCTTTGCAAAATATCCTACACCGGCAAAGCAAGCCAGGGACACAGAGAACATGACCAGAAGTGATGTCAGAGACGTCGCTTTCCAGGTCACTGCAAGAAGGGGAGGAGAGGGGACAAGCGGAGCCCAGTAAGCATGGCGGCAGTGGTGCTGCCCGAATGCTCTCACCTGACAGGCAGAAGGCTGCCTGTCAGTTTCACACACAATCCCAGTGTCTGCAGCCACTGGATTGTGTGCACTACCCCCTGCCGTTAGGTCCGTACGACGTACGGACCTGCCGGCGAAAGGGTTAAAGTGGTTGTAAACCCTTACATATGCCCAGTGAAGTTAATAGCTTCAGATGATACACAGAGATGAAACAAATCTCCCTACATAAGTTTTATATGTACAGTTGCCTGCTGCCTTCAGCTTGCTATATTCTTTAGAAAGTGCATATCGTGTTAGAGATTTTTACCTTTCAGTTCAGCAGTGGGAGGGGTGTCTTGGCATACACTGCCTGACAGCTGATTGAAGAAAAGGCACCCCCCCCCCCCCCACTCCACATAGCCAGAGGACGGAAGGAATGTGCAGAGCTGTGCTGTGAATATTTATAGCACTCACCCCAACACAAATTTCAGGCTGGTTTTATCTCGGTTGTGGGATAAATTATCATAAGTTATCATGCTGATTACAGAAGAATGGAGCAGAAGAAAGACATAGGACTTAGGGCTTTGGAGAGAGATAAGAAAATACTACAGATAGATGTGCTTAGGTCAAATTTCATGAATTAGGTTTACATCCACTTTAAGGACGTTACTTCATATTTTCTGGATGTATTTGGGGAGATTAGGGTGTATTTGATCGCCACGCCTTGCTTTGGTAGGTCAGAATCCCTGCTCATAGTTGTAGAGGGACCACATAAGGGCTTTACAGTCTTGACTGTTATTATCACAAGCTGAATCCAGCAAATTATGGTTCAATGCTTTCAAGCACCAAGGACCACTATTTCTGGTTACAGCTCATTCTATGAGAGCAGTAAGTACATCTTGGGCTTTCCACTGTCAAGCATTGATTTCTCAGGTTTGTAAGATGGCCACTTGGTCATCAGTGCAAACGTTCACTAAGTTTATAAAGGTGATGTGGTAGCATCAGCGGATGGCAATTTTGGGCATAAATTTTAGCAGGGCTTATTTCCACTTGCCCTTATTGCTTTCTTTTAAGACGGTGATGATCTAAAGCAGAGATGTGTCCTTCAATGAATGAAACAGAGAATAAGGTTTTTTTCTCACCGTAAAATCTATTCCTCTGTGTTCATTGGAGGACACAGCACTTGCCCTCTTATTTGCTGCTGTCCATGTGTTTAAATATGTTGTTGTTTGCACTGCTGTGTTGTTTACCTAAGCTTGTGCCACAGTGTGGGGGGTCCTCCAATTGACATTATGTGATCATTTAATTTTGTACATAAACTCTAACCAAAATATACTATAATCGTATTGTTACAATGCAATGATGAATAAAACCTGCAACCTCTCTTTGCGGGCTTCATTCATACATAGATTGGGAGTTGGATCTAACAGCAGTTTAAACTGGGAAAGTGGGCACTAATGCATTGCCAAGGCGAGCACTTCTTGTGTCTCTTCGGCCTGGCCTTGGGAACGGACCCTGAATTTATTTTCTGCAGAAGCTTTCTAAAACTGGTCTGCAGTGAAACTTCAGTTTCTGAATTTGTGAAAATATTACTAAGTTCTCCAGCAGAACAGGAGGGAATTGATTTTGTATGCTCTATTTTCTATGCTTTGTATTACCTGTTTGTATTATTTCCTTAGCCTCCTTTGAGGTGATAAAGCACTTATGTTACCCCCAGAGGCAGCCTAGTGATATGCATTAAAACAACCAAATTTTCTCTGCATTAGTATGAAAGTCACAACTTCCTTGTAAATCTGAGACAAAAGAATGCTAAAGGGAGCGTTTTTAGTGTCAAATTTCCCACATCTACACTCAGATCTCACTATATCCAAAAAAGCAGAGCAATTTTGGAACACAGAACGTATATAAAGTGATAGTTATAAATTGTTGCTATTATGCAGTCAAGAAACAGTTCAACCGTATGCAAATAGATAATAGTACAGTAATAATTCTTTGCCTTTCCTATTCTTTTCTTCTCAAGAACTGAGAGAAGCACACTTTTTGTATACCGTATAACAGTTTCAGCAGCATTTTATCTGATTAGATGATACTCATGTCTTGCATATCTTGCTAGCCCAGGTTTCACTTTGTAACAGAGCCAGTTTCTGCAAGGAGTCTGCCTGTTCTCTCTATCTGGGTTTTATTACCAAGAAATCTAAAACATGATTAATTGACTTCCAACCAAGCTGACCCACAGTGTGTTTGACTTACTTTGGTACAGGGACTGATGTACGTAGGGGTCCTACTGGACCTCAGACACCTGACTTAAAGCAGTACTCAGAGGGTCCCCGACATGCATACATGGATAAATGGGAGCGAGCCTTGGGTGCAAACCTTCCTCTCCACATATGGCAACTCATTTGGTCTCAAGCCACCAAAAGCTCTATGTGTACGCTATATAAAGAGAATCAATACAAGATTTTGTTCCATTGGTATCGGACCCCTGACTTGCTCCACTCCATGTATCCATTGACTGACTCTCGCTGCTGGCGGTGCCATAAGGATAGGGGAACGCTATACCACATTTATTGGACATGCCCCCTGATTGTACCATATTGGGAGTTGGTGCACTCCCTCCTGGAGGCCATCCTTGGTCCGGGGGTGCCTTTCGACCCGAAGGTTTTTGTACTAGGTCTCCCACCAATCTCCCTCTCTAAAAGATCCAAAAAACTTCTATCACATATATTAACAGCCGCATGCTGTCTGGTGGCATTAAAATGGAAACAGAGGGAACCACCTTCGATGTCGGAACTGCACTCTAGGATCAGGGAGGTCAAAAGGATGGAATATCTCACGGCCTCCTTAAATGACAAACTTGAAAAACATGACCAAGTATGGGAACTATGGGTCCTTTTTGAAAACCCCATAACCTAATCTGCCATGCGACGGCCTTAGGGGGCTTGGTCTTTCCCTCTGGTGAGGGGGTACTGGGCTGCTGGGATGGGGTACGACTCCACTGCCTTCATCCTTTTTTCCTACTTCCCCTACCCAAGTCTACTTATCCCACCCTGGACTCTCCACTAACCCCCCTTCCTCTCAATTCTTCTCAATAATTTCTATTCCTACACTTTTTTCTATTAATTCTTATTCTTTTTCCTTTTTCTGTTAAGATGTACAAGGTATACAACCAGTGGTATAAATCTAGAGTCAGTCCACCAGTTATAATTTTTCACCCTTTTATCTAACATTCAGACAAGATATGTACATTGACTCTAACTCCATGTTACGACTGTTATCAGAGCTGGGCTCTTCTCTGGAAATGACTACGGCACCTTATTATGTATTACCTTGTACTTTAATTTTCTATATGTGTTCTATTATGAAAAACTTAATAAAAATTGTCAATTTTCAAAAAAAAAAAAAAAAAAAGCGGTACTAAACACTTTCAATCAACATTAACAATTTGTAATCCTTATGCTGCTAGCATTAGTAAACAGATGGAAGGTATACTATTTTTTACTTCTTTTAGCCTTTTTTTTTTTTTTTTTACATTTCTTCAGTTTTCCTGGTTTTCGGCCTATGCCAAAATGTTGTCATACATCTCGGGAGTTTTCATGCTTACAATATCACTAAACTCACATCATACAAAAATATCAATACATGCTGTATTACATGCTGTTCATACTCACTCAGTCACTATGAGATTTGTTTTCTGTATTCTGCAAAAAACCTGGTTGATCCTGCTGCTCTCTACCTCCTCCTTCTGTCCAAGTCCCCAATTCAGCTAGGGATTTTGCAGAGCAGTGTTGGCAGCTTTGCACATGCTCAGTTTTCAGTGAGTTTCTATGCTGAGCATTTCCTCCCTATCACATCTGTGCAGCCCATGTGACTTCAGAGTCACACATGTGGGTGTATACACAGTGGTAAATGACAGCTCACTCCCTACCTCCTCCTCTATGTCCACTACCCAGCTAAACACAATGGGGGTGGGGTATTACATGTAGATTGATGGAAGCTTCATTTCCCTCTTATTCTAAGACCCAGGCTGGAAAAAGCCTGTGACTGAGAGAAATTCACCCACACCATGTTATTGCCTAAAAATAATAACGATTTGATTTCAAATATATATTTGTATGTCAATTTTAAACAGTTTATACCCAGCCCTAAGACCCCTTTCACAATGGGGCCATGTTAGCGCTAAAGTGCGGCTCGTTTTAGTGGCGCTTTAGCGTCTCTTTTCGGCCGCTAGCGGGCGCTTTTAACCCCAAAGAAGGGGTTAAAAACTACTGTGTTGCAGCACTTCTGAAGCGCTGCCCATTCATTCCAATGGGCAGGGCGTTTTGAGAGCATTAAATACAGTGCTCACAAACTGCCCCAAAGATGCTGCTTGCAGGACTTTTCAGCACGTCCCACAAGCGCACTGCCCCAGTGTGAAAAGTCACACTTGAATGAATGGGGAGGCGGTTTTCAGGCGCTTAGCAGAGGCTATTTCCAGAGATCCAGTGTGAAAGGGGTCTAAATGTCCCTGTATGGTACATGATGACTCTAAAAAACGCCGTGTTGCAGCACTTCGGAAGCGTTTTTCCAGGCGCTTCGGAAGCGCTGCCCATTTATTGCAATGGGCAGGGGCGTTTTGGGAACTGCTGTATACAGTGCTCCCAAACTGCCCCAAAGATGCTTGCAGGACTTTTTCTAACATCCCGCAAGCGCACCGCCCCAGTGCGAAAGCACTCAGGCTTTCACATTTGGATGGCATGGGAGGCAGTTTTCAGGCTCTTTACAGGAGCTATTTCTAGCGCTAAAACGCCTGAAAATGGCCTCAGTGTGAAAGGGGTCTAACTGATATCTTACCTGAAAGACAGAGTAGGCTGGCCATATATTTTTACAATTTTCTTATTCCATTTCCTTTAGATTTACCTTCAACTATGTAGTGCAAGGGCCTGTCTGATAGCATACAAATTGAAAGTGTTTAGGCTTGACCTCACATTATATGGTTTTGGTAAATCTAAAGGAAAAATTGTACAATGTATGGCCAGCCTTATTCACTGAGCCACTAGTGGAGAGTTTCCTCTTGTTGCTGATCTAGAGAGAAGAGCAAACTTGTGATAAGGTGAAAGTCATACCAATATTTTTTTCAAGGCAAACTGCAATAATAACTAAAAATATATGCTCACAGAAAATGCACTTAACTGTCCTATTAAATGGCATGAGAAGGAGGGCAGTTTATTTAGCGTCCCCTTTGCAGGGGCTATCCTTATTTATAAGGGCACACGAGGAGTTAAACACTCCCTGCAGGCACCAAGGTAAATTTACAGCTGTAAACTAATCACATATATTGAAAGTTATCCGAATGAACATTTTAATGAGGAAATTACAGCTTTGCAGGGCTTTTAGTAGAGAGTGACTTCAACCTAGAGGTATTTTTACCTCAGTAATTGTTACCTGCTCACATTAGACATGGGGGATGCCTGTAAATTAGGAGCCATTACCTGAATAGGCCAGGAAATGTTCCTACTGCGTTACTTCTTCTAATACACAACAAAATTATTGTTTATTATGAGACAATACTGTCCATAGCATGAAGAAAGCCCTTTATGTTCAGAGATAGGAATTGCCATTTCTTACATGCTGGTTGCTTGTCTGTTGTGCAGGGTGGTGAAAACATCTGTCTATATCCAGGAGAAGCCCAGTTTGCCAGCTGTCCTCACATTTCATCCCTATCCAGCCTATATAAACACATCTGTCCTTTTGACTTTCTGACATCGCTCCAAGGGAAACATTTATTTCATAGTGAACAGGAAAGGAACACCGTACAATAATATCTGAGGCTCGGGTAGTGAACGGTTCTCGGGGACCGCATTCAGCTCTGCAGCTGCACCACCGTAATACGCATACCCCACCATCGCCATGAGAGATGCCAGAACGGGACATTCATAGATCCTTGGCACATTAAAAAAAAAAAAATAATTGTGTGAATGAACCACATTTGAATAAACGTTTTTTGTGCCCATAATTCTAGATAACGGTTTCCTCCTTTGTAACACATAAAAAAAAAGAGATTAATCACTAAATTAGCTAAAAATATCATGAAAATCAGCAATACAGCAGCAATATAAAAAACACGAAAAGGAAAATATCATCAGAGCATATGGGCACATGCATGGTGGATAAGTGTGGCATTTTTCAGAGCAGGTGCCCTCCTCTCCTGCAAAATTGATGCACACCTCCCTATTTCCCGGATTCGGAGGGACTGTCCCTTTTTTGAAAAAAATCCATCTGTCCCTCTTTTCTTTTTGGCGGTTTTAAGAAAGCATGTTTACTATGTGAAACGCATCAACCTCTTTCCTCCCTTGTCTGTATGCCTATCTTTGTAGTGCTTTTATGGGTACAGTAGTACCTTGGATTATGAGCATAATTAATTCCAGAAGAATGCTTGTAATCCAAAGCACTCGTATATAAAAGCAAGTTTTCCCATAGGAGTCAATGGAAACTCAGATAATTCGTTCCACAGTGACTGCTATTGTATGCAGTACCGCATGTGGCCAGAGGTGGAGGGGCACCGGAGACACTCGGAAACACGCGGAAACCGCTCTGAGCCACTCGAGAACGGAGTGTTTCCGAGTGTCTCAGAGCGGCTCCAAGTGTTACCAGCGCCCCTACACCTCTGGCCAAATGCGGTACTGCACACCCCAGAGGCTTGAATCCTGCTCGTCTTGCGAGACAACACTCGCAAACTGAATCAGGATTTTTAAAAAAATAATAGCTCATAGTGCGAAAGGCTCGTAAACTACTTTACTCGCAATCCAAGGTATTACTGTATTTGAATAAAGCTTATTTGGATCTTCTGTGGGAGTGCAGCAATCCGATTTCTTGTTCATCTGTCGTTCTCTCCTACTCATTTATCTGTCATTTTGGTTTGATGTATATCCCTGTATAAAATTACATTATTTATCTTTCAAAAAGTGTTAAACCTTTCATCCATTCAACTTGAGCATTCATTCATTTCAGTGGCGAGAATAACTTAACCCCTTGGAGCCGACGCCTCCCGGCCCTTTAAGGGGTTTAGGATGCCGGGAGACAGGGCAGGGTTCATGATCATGTGACCACCGTGATTGGCGGTCACATGATCGGGAGCTTTCTGTTAGCGGCCGGTAACTGTGCCAGTAGCGCGCGCTCTTGGCATGGCTGTATTTACACTAACGCACGCAAATATGAGGCTGCTCGACCCCAAGGCCCACCTGCAAAGAGGTCACATATTTGCATGCGGCCGGCATCAAGGGGTTAATATTCTGGCCAATAGAGTAAATGAAAGCCTAAATACTTGTACCTAAAAGCGTTTGCAAAAGGCAGCTTTAAGTGATTTCCTCTTGCCAGGAGCACCTTCAGTCTGCCTAAAGGCCTATCCATCTCTAAGAAATTAGAATATATTGTATTGCTATGTGTCAGCAGATGATAAACTGATACTATAAACCCAAAGGCAAATGTTTAGCGCCACTATTTTAAGCAGTGATTTACTGTTGTTTTAGAGGCGCTTTTCGGCCGCTAGCAGGGTGCTTTTAACCCCCGCTAGCGGCCGAAAAAGGGTTAAAAGTGCCCGCAAAGTGGCGCTGCCCATTAATTTCAATGGGCAGGGGCGCTGTGGGAGCGGTGTATACATCGCTCTTACAGCGCCTCAAAGATGCTGCTTGCAGGACTTTTTTTGACGTCCTGCCAGCACTCGGGCTTTCACATTGGAGTGAGAGGAGAGGCACTTTGCAGGCGCTATTTTTAGCACTATAGCACCTGTAAAGCGACTCATTGTGAAAGGGGTCTAAATATATAGCAGCTTACCAATTCTTAAATGTAATGGCTGCATTTAGAATCCAAAAAAGAAAAAACGAGTGATCATTCGTCCTATAATCTCATTGTGTAGGTTCTAAAGAGCTGGAATTTGGCTTCAGTTCGTTAGTCCATCTAAATCTGATAGTACTAATGCCGCGTACACACGAGCGGATTTGCCGTCGAAATAAACTCTGAAGGTTCCCCTCCTCCCAGACTAACAATGTTGTTGCACTTATACAGGAGGTGTGTTACTGGCCAGAGGCCAGATCACCAGGTAAAAACAGAAAGAAAGAAGAGAAAACTAATGCAGCCACCACATCTAATGATTGCTAAGTTGCAGTATATAATATTTTTGGTTTTGGATTGAATACTACTTTAAAAAGTATCTGCAGACAAAAATGAAAATAACTATGCCCATAGTTTATTACATTTCGAAAAAAAAATCATATTGTCCTGTTATTTTATATTCTTTGCTATCCTTTATCAGTTACTTGGTGATCCTGCCAGCTCCTTGTTCATTTAGCTATTTCTGTTGTCGGATCGACAACAAATGAAATGTGTATGGTCTCCACGTTATCGCTGGCAGAAAGTTTCCACAGCCAATCTCATCTTGCAGTATGAAGGAGCACATTAAAAGCTTTCACCTACGTGTATACAGGGCTGGACTGGGACAAAAATTTGGCCCTGGACTTCATCCAGACCGGCCCACTTTGACAGGTTTCTCCCATGCCGGCTGGACAAAGCCGCCCCCCCCCCCCCCGGCCTGCCACCCAAGCCCCCCCCACTAGCCATTCTACATTATTTCTCTTATAGGCAGTACCAGTGGGGAAGCTAGACATTATTTCACCTGGGGCAAAGAATCAGTTTGGCGTCCCCCCCCCCAATGGGACAAGATTACGCAGGAAAGTGAGAAACTACCAGGCCATAGCTGTTAAGTCAGCTGTCTGTCCCATCACCCATGCTCCTTCTGGTCCCCCCCATGCTCCTTCTGGTCCCCCCGTGCTGCTCCTCTATTCCCCCCATGCTGCTATGGTCCCCCATGTGCTCTACTGGTCCCCCGCATGCTCCTCTGGTTCCCCCGCATGCTCCTCTGTTCCCCCCCATGCTGCTCTGGTCCCCCCATGTGCTCCTCTGGTGCTGCTCTGTTCCCTTGTGTGCTCCTCTGGTCCCCCGTGTGCTCCTCTGGTCCCCCCATGCTGCTCTGGTCCCCCATGTGCTCGGCATGCTTCTCTGGTCCCGCGCGTGCTCCTCTATTCCCCCCATGCTGCTCTAATCCCCCATGTGCTCCGCTGGTCCCCCCATGCTCCTCTGGTCCCCCATGTGTTCCGCTGGCCCCCGCATGCTCCCCCTCATGCTGCTCTGGTCCCCCTATTAGTAAACTAAGAGGAGATACAGCCTGTCAACATTACACGCAAGAAGTATATCTCAAAGAAAAATGGTAACATAGCTCTATAATCAGAATAGTGTGGGAACCATAATCGAAAAACGCAATATCAGCATATTAACACCTTATAATAGCTTAGCCTGTCTATCCATGAAAGAAAACAAACGAAAATAAAAAAGACAAGAAAAAGGTCAAATCAGCCAGCTGGGCTCGTCACTCCTGGGCCTGAAGCTGGGTTCACACTGGTCCGACAAATGCTCCGACATTGGGAGCTCATGTCACATGACGTGTGAATTCCAATGTTTCCCTATGGGAGCTGTCCTAACTGGTCCGGCACAAGTCGTTCCAACTTTAGAAATGCTCCCTGTACTACTTTGGTCCAACTTTGATCCTACTTCAGCCCATTGACTATCACTGAAGTCGGATCAAAGTCGGATCGCCGTCTCGCATGATCCGACTTCGGCATGCGACTTGTGCTCAGATGATCTTGAGGGGGAACTCCGCGCCAAATTTTAAATCAAAAACCGGCATGGGTTTCCCTCCAAGAGTATACCAGGCCCTTGGGTCTGGTATGGACCTTAAAGGGAACCCCCTCCAAGAGCATACCAGACCCTTGCGTCTGGTATGGACCTTAAGGGGAACCCCCTATGCCGAAAAAACGGTGTGGGGTCCCCCCAAATCTATACCAGACCCTTATCCGAGCACACAGCCCGGCCGGTCAGGAAAGGGGGTGGGGACGAGCGAGCGCCACCCCCTCTGAACCGTACCAGGCCGCATGCCCTCAACATGGGGGGTGGGTGCTTTGGGGCTGGGATCCCCATACTCACATAGGGTGGGGGGCCGGGATCTGGGGGCCCTCTTATTAAAGTGGGCTCCCGGATTCCGATAAGCCCTCCACCCGCAGACCCCGACAACCAACGGGCAGGGTTGTCGGGAAGAGGCCTTTGTCCTCATCAACATGGGGACAAGGTGCTTTGGGGTGCCTGCCCCAAAGCACCCACCTCCCCATGTTGAGGGCATGTGGCCTGGTACGGTTCAGGAGGGGGGTGCCCGCTCGCTCGTCCCCACCCCCTTTCCTGACCGGCCGGGCTGCGTGCTCAGATAAGGGTCTGTTATGGATTTGGGGGGGGACCCCACGCCATTTTTTCGGCGTAGGGGGTTCCCCTTAAGGTCCATACCATACGCAAGGGTCTGGTATGCTCTTGGAGGGGGAACCCATGCCGTTTTTTTAATTTAAAATTTGGCGCGGAGTTCCTCCTCAAGATTCATACCAAACACAGTGCCGGGCATTGGCGGGGATCCAAGTTGGATCCCCGTTCATTGAAAGTCGGACGCATGCCGGCTTCATGTCGCATGGCAAAGTCAGATCCAAAGTAGGACGGCTGTCGTGTCTCTCCAGTGTGAACCCAGCCCAAGGTCTCATCCTATGGGGAGAAGGAGGTCTCAGGATATCATGAGGAATCCACTTTGAGGTCAAAGTAAAGCCTCCTACACACGATCGGATTTTCCAACGGGAAATGTGTGATGACAGGCTGTTGGTGGAAAATCCGACCGTTTGTACACTCCATCGGACAATTGTTGTTGGATTCTCCACGGACAAATGTTGGATGGCAGGTTTTAAAATTTTCCGCGGACAAATGCGTGTTGTTGGATTTTCCGAGTGTGTGTACACAAGTCCGTCGGACAAAAGTCCACAGTACAAACACGCATGCTCAGAAGCAAGGATGAGCCAGAAGCAGTTGGTCTTGTAAACCAGCGTTCGTAATGCAGAATTAACTTTCGTGGCGCGGTAAATTATGAAATCTCGAAATGCAGCGCACATTCTCTTCTTCTTTAATGGGATAATAATGAAGCTGCTTTGCTGGTGATACTGATGGAGTTATTAACAAATTTTCAAAGGCTTTTTTTTCCTAGTGATATCAAGAATAATATTATTATGTTTTTGTTTTTGTTTTGGGGGGGCAAGTTACTACAACACCATTATCCTGTAGTTTTTAAGATCAAAGATACAACTATGTTGGTGTCCCTTGTCAATTTTACATTGTATTTTCTTAAATGTAAATGCCTACTCCCAAACTCTCATTTGAAGTAAAACACATAGCCAAGTATTATTCTCCACATTTTTTTTATTGTGCATTAAAAAAAGAAAACAAATACAATTATACATGCTATTTGCCAATAGAACTTAACCAAAAAGTGCATTCTATGCATCCAAAAATATAGAAAATATACCAAATCAAATCATCATTCAACCAAAAAAAAAAATGTCAAAGCAATAACTCCAAGGCCAATAATAAATAACATGTTATCTCCTCCGATTCTGGTTGATGTTCAGAAATGAGCTGAAAAGCGCAAAATGAAAAGCGCGAATCAACACTCACCAAACTTCTACTAACACGAAATTAGCAGAAGGAGCCCAAAGGGTGGCGATAAAGAGCTGAAAAACCACGTAGTACGTCAGTACGTTTGTGTTTGTTGGCTGACAATTCCTTGCCGTTTGTATGCAAGACAAGTTTGGGTCAACGCCCTTCGGACAAAAGTCCACGGTTTTGTTGGCCAACAATCCGATCATGTGTACGAGGCTTAAGGGTCTTTTATAGGCTCCACCCATTCACTAGTTGCAGGGGGGCACACTACTCAGTCACATGGCTGCCAAGAAATGGAGAAAAATAAGATTTTAGTGGCACTGTTTTTAAAGATTTTCAATAAGATTGGGATCAAGCAGTTCTTTAAGGGCCATAGAAATGTCTGTTTTGTTTTTTTCCTTAACATTTACTTTAAGGGTAAACTCTTCAAGTTCATTAATTAACATTAAATATTTAAAGTGACATTTGCCATTCCTTTTGTTGTGTCACCCAATATTATCTGTGCACAAAGGCATTTGCAAGCTCCCTGGTTCTTCCTCTCTCCCATCACAGCTATCTAGCAATCTCTAGATAGCAGATGTAAAATCACTGGGTAAAAATTGTGCGGAGTCTGTGTACAGGAAGCCTGCCTGCATATAATGACATGATCCCTCCTCCCTCCTTTTCCTATTGGAATTCTTTTTTTCTATTGGCTGACCTCTGATGAGGATATTTACAAGATTACAGATTCAAGGCCAAATACGATCCCCTTTATTAGATCAACCGGGCATAGAGATCTCACTGCCCTACCAACCCCCCCAACCCCCCCCCCCCCCCCCCCCCCCCCAAGAAACCATAATCAACCCAAAGTTGAAATTCCTTTTGTGAGTGGAAGGATCTTGGATCATCTTCATTGGCTGAGAAGTATGATTTAAATTCTATTACCTTTTTCTAAGTAATACTGTAAACATAATAAGTAACTTTTATATTGTTTACATCATTAGTAAGGAAGAAGACAAATTCTGCTTCTGAGGAAATGAGTTTCCGAAACAAAATAAAAACTGCTCAGGCACTCAGCAACCTCAGCTGATTTAATCTATGATCTCTGGACTGCAATGCAATTAAAAGGGAGAAGGCATGCTTTGTCTGCCAAAACAGAAATGAATCAGTCAGTCCAGACTTACAACACAGACAACGTGACATTTTTAGGACACCCCCAAATCAGTTCGCACTGAGGAATCGGATGGAATCGGATTGCATGGGTCTGAACACAAAAAAAAAAAAGAAAAAAAGGGTCCTGCGCCATTTTGGTCCGAATGTGATGCGATTTCAGCCATACAAACTGTATGGCTGAATCCGCACTGCACAGACATTGCATGTGATGTTCACAGGCGAATCACATGCAATGTCTGGGATCGCATCAGTGTGAACGCAGCCTGAAGAGCAGGGATTTCTTATTTCCCAGATTAAGCATGTAACATGTAAAGTCAATGTGTCTAAAGTCTAAAATCCTTATATATATACTTGAAAGTATTGAAGTAATTGAATGAGCAGAACAGCCAAACAATTAGCATTTTTAGAAGTAATAACCAGCCTTCATATTTTTCTCCAGATTTCCTTTAAAGACCAGCTGAAATAACATAAATAAGTAAATATACAGTCGGATACACATTGTACTTATAACCTACATTTGCCCAGTTTTACCTTTACTTTTCTGTTGCAGCAGAGAGGGTAAATATGATTGTGCGGTTTACCAATTGCCATCCGCCCACAGTACTTACTGCAAGTGGGTGGCAGCTGCAGGCACTGTGACATACTGCTACGCTGCAGCGCACATGTGCACTGGTGCGAGCGGCGGTGCGACCTCATAACTGCTGTGTCCGGTGGACAGAGTGGATCACAGCACTTGATACCCAGCCGCTGTGACCGTTTGGGGTATCATGATTTATCATACTCGATCCTATTATTACAATGTAAGCAATTACTTCCATTCATGACAGCTTGCCTACTGTTGCGATGCTGTGATTGGCCCACAGCTATCACATGGTACCTGCCACCCTATACCATGTGATTAGCTGTAGCCAATCACAGCATCACAATAGTAAGCAAGCTGTCATGAATGAAAGCCATTCATGACAGTAAAACTATTGCTTATAACAGTGATCATCACTGTTATAAGCAATAATAGTGTAAAAAAAAATCCCTGATCGCCCCCCCTGCCCCCTCCTAGAGTTGTACAGTCTCACTATGTTGACACTGAACCACTCTGATGACAGTTTGTAAAAAAATGTTAAAAAAGAAAAAGAAATGTTTAAAATATTGAATAAAAAATTATTTACATTTTTTTTCTCATACTGTGACCAGTTATTAGCCTTGACCACCTCCAAACCAGTCATATGATGATGCTGTACTGCACTGGTGACAGTAAATTGTGTAAAAAAAAAAAATGTTATAAAAAAAATAATTTTCCAAAAAATTGTGACAAAAAATTACAACTTCAAAAAACTTGCCATGCATCTTACTAAATACCTTGTACTGTCTACTTTTTAAAAGGTTGTAATAGGGGGGGTGTTTGTACTGTCCTGGCATTTTAGGGCCTCAAGAAATGAGATAGGCTGTCAGTACATCAGGATTGATCAATTTTCAAATACATACCATAGTTTGTATACTCTATAACTTTCACACAGACTAAATAATATACACTACCCAGCTACCCATACTCCGGAGATACTGCACAGGAAAGGCGGGAGAGAAGATTCTGAGTGCGCTAGATGCCCCTAATCTCCTAGTGCATCTGTTTTGGAGATGTCCAAAGTTACATCAGTACTGGCAGGAAGTGTTGGATATGTTGAACTTTGTATATGACATTAACTCCAGATCCTGTTCTATGCCTACTAGGGTATGTAAACTCTAACAGCTTGGATCATGACCAGGTAGTGGCTATCGTGAGATCACTTTTCATGGCATGTAAGTTGATAGCCTCTTACTGGGCTTCAAAGAGATGGATAAATATGTAAAGTTTGAGAAACACAGTTACACTCAACGTAATGCCCTGCAAAAGTTGGAAAAAATATAGAAAAAATGGATGGATGCATTATGTTCCAATTTTAACCTTAACTTAAAATAAAGGCTGGGCATGTTACTGGTAGATTAGGATAGCCTGCAACAGAAAATGTTTATTTTTTTTGTTCAACCAGAGTGATGCAGGGATCTCTCCCACAGTGCTATTGTATTCTAACAGCCAATGGCTGCAAGTACTGATTGAATGCTGGTTTTCCAGCAGGACCGTTCAGCAGAAGCTGGTCTTTAGACTAGCTTATGTTGAACAAACAACAGTACACATCTTCTGAAAGTTGGCCAGTTCCTGAGCCAGCTGACTTTTGATAAACATGTACTGGGCTTTAAACTCAGTGCACTCAGTAAGGAACAGATCTGGTCATACACGTCCTCTCTCTGTGAGGAAGCTTGTTCTGAGGGGTGTAGCTATTACTCAGCTCTGTCAACACAGATCACTGCAATGTGAGGTCTGCAAGCCTCTTTCTGAGAGAAAATATTATTTTGAGGCATTTCGAACCAATCAAATCAAAAGATGCAAGGGTGGCCCATCCATTAAGGGCACACGGGCGCCTCCCACCCTGTCCATCACCGCCTCCCCTATATATGCGTCTGGTCCCTTTTAGGACATTGGTGCGTGGATTCCAATGCGGAGGGACTGTTTTTTTGAAGCACCGATTAGAGCCAGAGGCTCTAATAGGCTTCAATATAGGGTGTGCTCGGGTCACAAAGAGTGCTCTCCGAGCCCACCCAGGTGTGTTACAACAGCGAATCAATATTCGCTGTTGTAACACTGATCCTCCTACCGGCCAATCAGGAAGTGGGTTTTGACACTCGATTGGCTGAAAGGAGAAGAGATCCTATTGGCCGCCTAGGAGGATGAGGGAGGAGCCGCACAGAAGCCACCATGACGCAGAGAAGACACAGGAGCCCGCCACCCATAGGAGCCCGCAACACACTGCCCGTAGTAGCTCGCAACCTGCCCATAGGAGCCCGTATCCTGGCTGTTGCCCGCCACCTGTAGGCCTGCAACCGATGGTGTAAGTTCCAGGGTGGGGGGGGGTGCCGCCGACTGACCAACCGGGGGGGGGGGTTGTTTGCCGCCCCCCCCTCCCAGAAAAAAACCCACACCAGCCGCCACTGAGGGGTAGGGGACTAAAAAGAGATAAATAATGAGTCACAAGTCAAAAGATGTGGTGTTACCGGACTATAAAAAGACAGCCATGTTGTGACTGGATGCTTCTTCTTCTGTCTTATGTAGGACACCTTTATCAAAGACCCCATCAAAACTGATTTTTATCTCAGTAGAATTTGAATGCGCTTGTTGTATTTTTCTTCTGCTCTCTTTGCTACAGGTACATGAATATGAATTTTTATTCCATTGCATCTAACCCTGAAAATGACCTTGAGTCCATATCAGGCAATTATGTTGTTTATACCACTACCCTTGAGAAGTTGCCTTTCTTTTCCTTCTTGTATTTTTGCTGGATTTTTTTTTTTACTTTCTTGTGTGTTCAACTCCATCATTCTGACAGGCTCCGTGTTGTAGGCAGTGCAGTGAAATCATCAAACATGATTTGTTCCTTTACATTGATAGACACTCAGATGTGCACTGTACTCAAATACATGGAAATTTTAATCAGGGAGTTAAAGTGGTTGTAAACCCTTACATATACCCTGTACAGTGACTGGCCTTTGGTGATACACAGAGATTAGATAAATCCTTCAACATAAATTGTACATGTTTATCTGCACAAATCTCTTCTCTGCTTCCTGCATCCAGAATTTATAAAGCTTGGCTAAACTGACAGAAAGCAGGGGGCGGAGAGCTGAAATTACACAGTGCAGAGCTCTGTGAGGAGAGCTGAGAGCTGATTGGAGGGAGGGAAAAACCCCCTTCAAACAGCACACAGGAACTGAGCTGTGGCTGTTAATCACAGGCTGTGTGCTGGAGATCCCTCCTCTGTCACCTTTTTTTCTCTTGGCATCAGAAAAACTTTTTGAGAAGTGACAAATGCACATAGCAGAGGAACAGAGCAACAGACAGAAATTACACTTGGTGCCCCGGATTGCAGCAAGTACGTGCTATAGAGGGATGTTCTTTGTTTACAACCACTTTGGGCATATATGCAGGCAATTATTTTTGGAGCTAGTTTCTGCCTGGTACTGTTAGTACATACAACCTTCTACCTTTTTAACCACTTAAGGACCGGAGGCATTTACTCCCTTAATGACCAGGCCAATTTTTGCTATACGGCACTGCTTTACTTTAGCTGACAATTGTGCGGTCGTGCGACGCTGTACCCAAAATAATTGTCCCTTTTTCCCACAAATAACAGGAAGTGGGCTGTATAAGGTATTTACTGGCAGAAAAAAAAAATGTGTTATTACCCAAAGTTAAAACAACAAGGGCAGAAGATTTAATAGATGGAAAGTTGAAAAAATGACTGAAGGCCCGCTTTAATGTGACAAAACAATAAGTAAAAAAAAATGGAATTACATAGTTGCCAATAGTCACAAATTTCCCAGGACATCCCAGGATTTAGACCCTTTTCCCGATTTTAATGTTTCCCTTGAAATGTCCCGGGAAATCCCTTTTTTCACGATTTTTTTTTTTTTGGTAGAGGTCCACGGCCGGCGGAGATAATGTCTTTCCTCTCTGTCAGCTGCCCCCCCTCTTCTCTGTCAGACCCCCCTCTTCTCTGCCAGACCCCGCTCTTCTCTGTCAGCCTCCCCCCTCTTCTCTGTCAGACCCCCCTCTTCTCTGTCAGACCCCTCCTCTCTGTCTGCCCCCCCTATTTTCTGTCTGACCCCCCTTTTTTCTGTCTGACCCCCCTTTTTTTTGTCTGACAGTACAGGCTAACAGCAGCCCTGTGAGTGAGTGTACCAGACCCCCCTACTCTCCGTGAGACCCCCCTCCTCTCTGTCAGACCCCCCTCTTTCACCTCTCTCCCCTCCTCCCCCTTTCTCCCACTACTGCCTCTATGACAGGGGGTAGGGGTCCCTCTATTATAGGGGGTAGGTCAGTGTGGAGTGTAGGGGTCCTTCTATTAGAGGGGGTAGGTCAGTGTGGAGTGTAGGGGTCCCTCTATGACAGGGGGTAGGTCAGTGTGGAGTGTAGGGGTCCCTCTATGACAGGGGGTAGGCCAGTGTGGAGTGTAGGGGTCCCTCTATGACAGGGGGTACACTCCACACTGACCTACCCCCTGTCATAGAGGGACCCCTACACTCCACACTGACCTACCCTCTGTCATAGAGGGACCCCTACACTCCACACTGACCTACCCCCTCTAATAGAGGGACCCCTACATTCCACACTGACCTACCCCCTGTCATAGAGGGACCCCTACACTCCACACTGACCTACCCCCTGTCATAGAGGGACCCCTACACTCCACACTGACCTACCCTCTGTCATAGAGGGACCCCTACACTCCACACTGACCTACCCCCTGCCAGAGGGACCCCCACACTCACCTACCCCCTATCATAGAGGGACCCCTACACTGCATACTGACCGACCTGAAATGTAAGGAGGCACTCCACTGGGGACACCTGAGATGTAAGGAGGGACTCTATTGGGCACACTATTTAATTTTATATTACAATGTAATAATAATGCGCTTCAATCACCCTGACACCATAACAACCATGGTGCCGGGATGATTGAAGCGCTAGCACCAGGTGTTTGGAGTATCTTTATTTGCTGATTGTTAAACTTTCTGAAAATACACATATTTCTATTGTGGTGTAGGATCTGGGCCTGCTGTCCCTCCATCCCTTTCTTTCTCTTTCTTTCTCCCTTTGTTTATCTGTTTCTCCCTCCATCCCTCGTTTATCTCAGACTGTAAGCACACCCCCTTTTGAGGCACGCCCCTTTAAGCCACGCCCACCATTTAATGCAAACCACGCCACATTTTTCTCTTTCCCTATGCCACACCTACTAATGCATGCCACGCCCCCTAATTATAAGGTTACTCCGCCTACAGCCAAAAAAGTGTCCCGAATTTTTTTTTTTACAATGTTGGCAACTATGTAATTAGCATATAACTCCTTACATAAGACAGTGCCTAGGCACACTATGTTGTTCTAGCCTAACAGGACCCTTGCATGAAAGACATAATTCAAGCCTATTGCATCCACTACAGTTTCTGGTTACAGTATTAGATTACTGTATATTGATGATGTCTTCAAGAATGGTGTCTAGAAACAGCAAGAGCTTACTGCACAACCACTATTATGTCTATTGCCTCATTGATACATAGAACTGTGGAATGGATGGACACGAGAGCAGCTGCAGAATGCCTACTATTTCAAGGAATCATATTGATTAAGCCAATGTCTACATTAACAGCTCGTCGACCAGCCGCCGCAGTTGTACTGTAGCAAGTTGGCTCGGCTGCGCGAATCGCTGTAGGGGTTCTTCGGGCTCGTCCACGGCCCTGTGTGTCCCGCGCCGATTGTCCAGCGGGGGAGCCAATCAGCGGGTCCACCAGCCACCTGCGATCTTGCCCCGCAAGGACAGAACGGGGTTCTGCCGAAGTAAACAAGGCAGATCTCCGTTCTGACAGGGGATGACACATAGGTCTGGTCTTTCTGCTATGCAGGAAGACGGATCTGTGTGTTGTCCCAGGCAGCCCATCCCCCAAAATTTAACAAAATACTTTGATTGGCCTCTCCACCAATCAAAAAATGTTTCCTGCAGGGTCCATACCACTGCCTGCATTTTATAAATGACTTGTATAACACAGGCATAATGTGAATAAAACACTGTGTTGCCCAGCAGATATCAATATTTGCTCTCCACTCTTGTCTTAGATGTTTTATGGGACACAATTATTATTATTGTCCATTTTAGCATTCCTAGTGCTTCTCATGAGGTCTGCATGAAGAACAAGACATCCAACAAACATTGAATGCATTTAGGTTACTGGGATTTAATGAAGTGTGGGCAAAAACTCTATTGGGGCATTAGGTACCAATAAAGTCCCTCCACTAGCAGCTGCTGCTTCTTTCATGAAAAATGTTACTTATATGCACACCCTGACGTGATGTCATCATTTAGAGGAGAATTAAACTCCAGTTTTTTTTTTTTTAATGGGTAATTGGGCCCCTGGGAAGTTGATGCCATAATGTTATAGTATGCATGGCATATTTGCACATTATGACAGACTTACCTGTCAAACGATGCCCTCTAGCGATGCACTGTCAGTGTTCCCATTGGCCAGGGGCAATGCCATTTTCTTCTGATCTTCCTTGCGGGTTAAGTCTGTTCCGCCGATTGAATGGCCAGGCTATGATGAGATCACTCCCACGTATACACACATCATCACAGTACAGAGCCGTAAATGTACATTGAGCTGCACATTGCGTGGCTTAGTGTACATCGCAGCCGACAGGTAGGGAGAAGCATTTAGGGTCTCTTCTGTTATAAAAACCCTACCCGCTTTTTAAAGTGGGAGTAAACTCCCGTGCATAATTTTTACCTACAGGTAAGCCTATAATAAGACTTACCTATAGGTACTGTAAATATTTCATAAATGTGCACGATTTAGGAGATATTTAGTGTAGATGCAGCCGGTGACGTCACCGGCGCATGCGCTCTGAACGTCCACCGGTAAACAGTGGCTCCCATGCAAATGCGGCTCCGGCAACTCACACAGCCCCGGAGTCCGCCAACCAGGAAGGTAGACGCGGTGAAGATGGAAGCACCTTCAGCGGTGACAGCGCATCGCTGTAGGGGCTTCGTTGTAAGGTAAGTTTCACATAATGTGCTAGTATGCGACGCATTATGACATTGCCATGCAGGTTGCAAAAAAAAAACCCACAGCGGTTTACTACTGCTTTAAGGGTTTAATTCCCCATTAAATTCCAGCACAGTGATCACAGCGGATCGAACTGCTGTGCAGCTCCTCCATTTTAAAAGTATCTGTAAGGTGTATATAAGTCTGTTGTAACTGTGATAGAACTGTCCTAAGTATCTAGCCTGGGGAGCTGTGTAGTTTTGCAGGTAGAGAAGCTGTTTGGAGAAGTTGGGTGTGTAATGGAAGCATATCAAACATCAGTTCCAGAGGAACTGAAAGACAAATGTTTTGCAGAACTGTCTCAAATATGAGACATAAAAATGACACATGCAACACTGTTGCATGATTTTCACGAATTTGGCACAGGATTCCTACTACACATACACTTCCAGAAATGTGATGCTAATGCCTTATTGATTCTCTCCTACAGTGTTTTTTTAAATTGGACTTTAGTTCCATTTTAAGGTGCTCCTTGTCAGGAAGTCGGCCATTTTGTCACGAAGTCTACCATGTTTTCACAGATATTGCCAGATTATTAGGGAAACTGTGTTATTAGAGGCACTCGCCCTGTTATCAGAAAGTCCAGCATATACCCAAGACCACCTTTATAAAGAGATTGGCCATATTAGTGATACTGCCACAAGAGGAACTCCTCCCTCTACAAAGAGGCTGTCATATTAGAAATGGGAAAATGGTTATCCACATTAGAAGTATCATCTAAGTAGAGAGATTACCTAATAATACCAAGTGAGAGACACTGCTTCTTTTTGAACTTTATTGGTAGTGCAACGTGAGGTGGGCCATAGAGGAGCCTCCCTGAGTAGCTCTACAAGAACATGATATTGCCCACTGCACCACCAATGGTCAACAGACATGTGAGCGATTTCAGGACACAGAAAACTAAGTAAAAAAAGCATTCTGCATCTGAAATCACGTGAAAAGACCATCATGTGGCACCACCTACAACTGTATCTTTTGCTGGTATTCTCTCCCTGGGGACCCAAATTGGAGAATTTATCAAAACTGGAGCAGAAAGTATCTGGGGCATCTGTGCATAGTAACCAATCAGCTTGTTCAGTTAAGCTTTGAAAATGAAAGATAGAAGCTGATTCTGTCTGCTCCAGTTTTGATAAAACGCGTGTATTAAATTGCAATTTTTGAAAAGAAGGCTTTGTTGGATGTTGATATATGTTGAATAATAGTTGTGTCTTGAGTCTGCTTTTAAAACATCCAGAGAGAGTATTTCTGGGGCAATGGATGGCAGTGAGTTCCATATTGTGGGTGCTGAATGATAGAATGCATGCGATCAAAGATTTCCAGGCGACTCTGGGCACATGTCGTTTTCCTTTTTCTAAGGAGCACATTACATTATGGATGGCTAGCTTTAGGTGCCAACAGCAACTGATTATATTTATCAATTCTTTTTGCTCTTGTATGTTAGGACTTTTATATTTTTTTCCTTTAAAAATCAGTTATTAAGGTTTAGAAGCTGTGAAGTGAAACTGACCCTTTTTTTTCATGCGCTCTGACCATATGAAATGTTAGGACATACGCCGAGGGTGCTGTGTTCACTGTAAAAATAAATTCAGAAAGGAAAATCCTCTAGCAGCGGCATTTCCCAGATTATTGTCAGAAGGAAATTGCATGACCTCATTTTAATGTCCAAATACAGCCTTTTTGTACGAGTGATTTCCCTTTCCCTAAAGGGATTATGTCATTATCCTATTTTAATTAATGCAGCAAAAGTAAATAATGTATAGGTATGAGATCTTTTAGCCAGAATGCTTAGGGCTTAGTATTGTTTACGTTGCTGTTGTTTTAGAAGCATCATCCCTAAAAATAAAGTATCTTTTCAAATGGCTTCTTATACACCGTGTGAGGGTGCACCTTTAACCACTTGCCTACAGGGCACAGGCCATTTTTCAGCTTTCAGCGCTCTCACACTTTGAATGACAATTGCGCGGTTGTGCTACACTGTACCCAAACACATTTTTTATCATTTTCTTCACACACATAGAGCTTTCTTTTGGTAGTATTTAATCACTGCTGGGTTTTTTTATTTTTTTACAAAACAAAAAGACCAACATTTTTGAAAAAAAAATGTTTTTTCTGTCAGTAAATTTTGTAACTAAGTAATTTTTTGCCTTCACTGATGTGCGCTGATGAGGCGGCACTGATGGTCACTGATAGGCTGAACTAGTGGGCATTGATGAGGTGGCACTTATGGGAACTGATGAGGCGGCACTTATGGGCACTGATTAGGTGGCACTGATGAGGAGGCACTAATATGCCGCACTTATAGGCACTGATAGGTGGCACTGATATGTGGCACTGATGAGCACTGTTAGGTGGCACTGATGGACACTAATAGGTTGTATTGATGGGCACTAATAGGCGGCAATGGTGGGCACTGATAGGCGGCACTGGTGGGCATTGATAGGCAGCACGGATAGGCGGTACTGATGGGCAGCACTGATTGGCGACACTGATTGCCAGCACTGACTGGCATCGCTAATGGGCACTGATTGGTAGCACTTCTGGGCAGTGGTGGGCACTGATTGCTGCTACTGGTGGGGACTGATTGCTGGCATTGGTGGGCACTGATTGGTGACACTATATTGCTATATTGTAATAAGGGGACTGATGATCAGTGCCCTGATTACATTCCTAGATGTCCCCTTGCGTGGAGATGCCGCTGATCGGCTCTCCTCACCACACACTCTGTCAGTGGACGCGGCTCTTTACAGAGATCAGGGTCACGCCCTGTCCTAGCAACACAGAGCAGTCGCGATCGCCGTGCTGTGCGCCCTGCGAGCGCGTGAGAGAGGCTGTTCTGGGATGCCGTCATATGACGTCCCAGAAGGAGAGCCGCACTGCCCCGCCGTCATTTGATGGTGGGCTGGTGGCAAGCAGTTAAAGTGGTAGTAATGTCTTATTATTAAGTTGTACCTACAGGTAAGATTAAAATAAGGCTTAGCTGTAGGTACTGTGAATATCTTAACATTCACGGTTTTTAGAAGATATTCACGGTGACTGCGGCAGTGGACATCCCCGACACATGCGCAGTATCTCTGCATTCAGAGCACACTGAGTGTGCTGTGATTGTGACTCTGCGGCAGAGATGTCATCACAGCCCGGCCATTCAAACGGCCTGAGAACCTGGATGGAAGACTGGGTGAAGAAATGCCAGCAGCAGTGACAGCACACTGCTGGAAGGCTCCATTTAAACGTTATGTTTGTCATAATGTGCTAGTATGTGGTGCATTCTAGCACATTATAGCATAAGCCATTAAAAAAAATGGTAGAGTTTAGAGTTTACTAGCATTTTTATTTATTTTCAATAATTTTTATTCAAGTTTTCAACAATACAAAATAGAGATCCCGGTATTGGAATCAACAGTGCATAGCATGTATATATTAGGTAACATACATTACTTTTACTAGCATATTAAGAAATAAATATTTAGGTATTGTATTTTGGAGTTACTGGTGTGCTTTGTATACATGGGGGGGGGGGGGGGGGGGGCAGGTATGATGGTAGTAATTCTTAGACACTGTGTCTAGCTCTTTTCGTTTTCTGTATGCTGAGCGTAGCTGTTCTGTATGTATGGGGGCTAAAAGTACAATTTATCCTGTACACTGGCTATAATTCGCAGTATCTGCTCTTATTCTGCATGTAAAGACACCGCACAGTAGCAAAGTAGTATATATATATTTATATATATATATTTGTTCTGTAACTATGGAGAATTTCTCTTCTTTTTATGCTGGGTGTAATTCTCAGTATCAATTCTTATTCTGTATGTATGGATAATGCAAAGTATCATTTCTTCTGTTCTGTACACTGGGTGTTTCAGTATCTGCTTTTATTTCATATGTATGGATGCTGCACAGTAGCAACTTTCAGGTGTAATTCTTAGTATCTGTTCTTGTTACTGAGAAAAAACATGTTAATCACATTCTGGCAAATACTAGTGACAAGGCATCAGTTCGCCTATAAGGAGAAATTAAGTCCACCCAAAAGTAATATTTGAATTAAAGTAAGATTAAGCTGAATTAGTCACTGCTTCTTATTTTTTGAAGGGTGAGATCTTCTCTTTGAAACACCCACTTCAACCCTCCACTGTGGCCAACTATAGCTTGGCATTAAAATTATTGCAGCCATGGACCAGAAATATGGGCTATAGTCAGGAAAGCTTGCTGGTATGGTACTGGAAGTTTGGGGTAGCCATAACTTTTTTAGGGCACTTTCAGTACATAAGTATACTTGCTGCATTTAATTTGCTGCATTTAATGTGAAGACTACATGATGAAAATGTCAGCTGGTCATTTTTGCCCCAATTATAGAGCCTTTCAGAGTCACTTTGTCTTTCTTAGCTCTTTCTTACAGAAAGTGCTGGGATATGACCAGACTGCAGACTGACTGACATTTAAGCCATTGTGATGATCTAACGTTCTTAAATTCTATAGTTACAGCATATTCTTTGATTTTATAACTTAGTAATAACAATAAAAGCAATAGTTATATTTAACAATCCAATATAAGCTTACTTGAAAAATCTCCTTTCATGTTGTGAGTTCTGCTTGTCTGCTGGCCATCTTTTTCCAAAACTTCTTGAATCCCTGCAAGCTTTCCAGCTTCTTCTGTTAACTTTCAATTTCTAAGAACTATATATCCCATGGTACCTTGCTGCCTGCAAGCAGTGATTCCTGTACTGACCTCCTGAAACTCCTCTTCTCAGCTGCTCTGTAGTTCAGAAGTCAGACTCTGTGAAATGTGTGACACAACAGTGCCTACTCATAGGACATAGTGACTAGATGTCATAGAATTCAAGGAAGTAAATGTGTGGGAATCTCCACAAAATAAGTTTACAAACTTCAAGATCATTCAGATTATTAGGAGTAGGCTAGAAATAATTAAGCAAATTGTGGAAATAAATATACAATTTTAAATTTTGATCATGGATTCAGCTTAATCAAAGTATTAAAAGTTTAAAACTAAAATTTCCATCTGTATTCACAATAAATATTTTCACTTCTAATCATCTAAAAGCATATAGCTATTTGGCAGCAGCGGGGCTGATGGAATGTGCGGGGGGGGGGTCGGCACCCGGCATCAGCACCCGCTACACAAAAAAAAGGCGTTTTAATTGGAGGGCACGGTATAATGTTGGTGGGGCCAAGGTCCCTTCTGGACCCCCTAATGACGCCACTGGCTATTTATTATTTCTTTTGGTGGGAGGAGAAGCTACACCTTGCTAAAAGTCAGTTCCCTATAGAGGAGATCCAGTTTCTCATAAGAGCATGGCGTGGATGAAGATTTACTTTTGGATGGACTTACAGTGTGCTGGTTGGTGCCTGGACCCCAAGGAAGAAGGGCTTTGTTGCTGACAGCTTTAATTTCCTGCTACAGGGCAAGTGTTATTGCATATTAATTCATTTTCCAGATTGTGCTTTCAAAAAATCAGACAAGATAAATAGCGTTTCACTTTTCATAGTTATTGCTGATTTGTTTCTTGCCTGCAGTTCTTTACAATGGACCTTGCACCCTATCAAGAATAAAAATATATTAACAAGATAAATAGAAGAGGTCTCCATATTCAGATGTAATAACACAGCTGTTAAATTATACCCAGTTCTTGCTTTTTTGGTTTACAGTCTCCCAATCACATGCATTAGTCTGCTCCAAGATCTCAGTGCATGTCTGTGATGTTTCAGTGCCAATACTGGAATTACCCCAGACGGCAAGCAATTGTGCTGCATGGAAATGACTTGCTAAGCTATTACTAGACTTGCCAGGCTTTACAAATTTTGTTGCAAATATGCAGCAAGTCCGCATTGCATGACTCCAGATCCACATTCTTTGCAAATATACCTGTACTATTCACATGCGATCCGGGTGAAGTGTATATTCAGCTTATTCATTTGAATGGGCTGAAATTGCACTGGACTGCACCAAAAGTAGTATATACACTACATTACAGAACGCACAGCCATCGGATCACATGGTACTACTGCGTTTATGACCTGCTTTTGGGGTGTTGTTAGGTTAACACTGACACCTGCTGCAGATTGCAAGTGCAGTGCGTTCTCAATGCAGTGCGGAAAACGCACACGGAAAGAAGGTTTCCCGCATTGCCTTCTGGTGTGAACTGGCCCTTAATTTGAGAGGTTGGGGTTAGGTGTTGATGTGGTATTAAACTCCAAAACAACTCTTTCTTATATTGCAGCTTAACATTTCTTGGACATGGTGGCTGAATTCCTTTTTCTTTTTAAATTTTTTCCTTTTATTTTCACTGGGTGATCCTGCCAATAAGTCTGTTATTTTTCTACCGGGAAAGAAACATTTAACACCGATGGGGTGCTTACAGTGGTCAGCTTTTATTCATTTATATATAGTCTTTATCCCAAGCAGAAGAAAATTGTTGCTGTAGCTGCTAAAAAGTGTTAGCTGGAGCTTTATTTTGTTAGTCAAGTCCACTTAAGTTTACTAGCGCATCTAACACTACCCTCTCCCCAGATTGACAATACTGCTGTCCAAAGGTATCTACATTGCTCTTCCATCCAAAGTAGAGACCCCCTAAGACAGGAAATGTGTTACTGCTTGGATCAACATGTAAAAATAAAGGCAAAAAGCCTAAAAAAGAAAAGAAATGCAGCCACCATATGTGGTTATGATGAACAAATGCTCCAATATCTTTTACATAAGTTGCAGCTTGTGACTGAGACATCCTCCAAAAGAAATATGTCTTTCGATTCCCTTTTAAGAATTCCTCTAAACCAAGGAAAAATTGTATACAGTACATAGCAGCTCAGTAGTCCCTAAATGGAGTAGCTGCAATGTTTTTTTTTTTGTTTTTTAGGCTAAGAACATTTTCAGCAAGTACAGAAGATATATATGTTAATAGTAAAAAGATCTCTGATGTCTAAGCATTTAGACCTCCTACAAGATAACTCAGAATTGGCGACTGGGGACAAAGAAAAGGCAAATCTGTTCAATAACTTCTTCAGCTTCTGTGTATACCAAGTAAATTGGTGGAACATGTCCATAAAGTGGATGGTATTGCCACAGCTTCAAAAGAACCACAATGGCTCAAAATGGATATGGTCCAGAAAAAAAAATATGAATAAAGCAGACCAGATGGCTTACACCCACACTCAAGGAATTAAGCTCTGTTTTTTCAAAGCCATTGTTTCTAATTTTAGAGACTCTTTAATGATGGGCTTGGTACCAATGCATTGGCATAAGGTCAACGTGGTGCCTATATTTGATAAAGGATCAAAGTCTTCACCAAGTAACTACAGACCTGTAAGCTTAGCTTCTATAGGTTAGAGGATACATAGAGTTTGATAAAGGGCCACTTAGATGCATTTTTTTTCTCTAGAATAACATATTATAACAATCAAACAATTATAACAATCAGCAAAAAAGGTAGTAAGCAAACATGTAGTGGCTTTGGTATTGTATACTTGAACTTTGCAAAACATTTTACAAAGCTCCTCTCAGGTTGGCTGATGTGCAATTTAGGCCTGGTTCACACCTATGCTGGATGCAGTTTGCATAATCCAGGTGCATTTTGCGTTTTTCAATACATGTTTTTGATCCACTAAAGCCTATGGAACCAAAAACCATAAAAAAGTCCCTGGCCCTTTCCATAAAATGCACAGATGCGAACGTGACTCATAGGAAACCATGTTAAATGGACTGTAGTGTGTTTCTGCAAAACTGGAAACACTAAAAAAGGTGTGAACCAGGCCTTAGGGTCTATAGCAGCCATTCCCAACCAGGGTTCTGTCTAGAGTTCCTCTAGATGTTGCTAAGAGTACCTTGAGCTGTGGCTGATTGACTGCTCATGTGTTATTGTGTGCTTAGTTTCAAAGCCAATGCCACTTGGCAGAACCAATTAATCATCTTTTTAACAGCCTGTAAAGTGGGAATTTTGACCTTTACTGTAGAGGAGGGCATGCTTTCTAATCACCACCAATGTAAGGAGTATTTTTCCCACTGACTCCCAATGAGTTTTAGCAGGGTTTCCTGAATACCTGAAAATGATTTCAAGGGGGCAAAAAGGTTGAGAAAGGCTGGTCTAAAGGCTTAGAAAAATCAGTTTGTAACTGGATAGAAAATGAGCTTAAAGACTTTAATCAGAGAATATTGATTAATGATTTATACTCTGAATTTTCTAAGGTTGTTAGTGGTGTACCCCAAGGTGTATAAATGATTAAAAGTACAAATTCTGTGTTTGCAGATGTCACCAAGCTATGGAGTGGTTCAAGCACACCTAAATGTACTGTCTGAATGGGCAACTATGTGGCAAATGTGGTCTAATTTTGCAAAAATGTAGGGTTATGCACTTAGGGGCTAAAAAACGCATCATACATTCCAGGTGGGTGCAAACCCAAAGATCAACCACAAAATTAAACAAAACACAAAAAGCCCCCAACCATAAGAACTTAAAATGCCGCTAATGGGGCTAACTGCCCAAAGAGCTAGCAATCAGAACTAAAGTACCGTTTCCTAACTATCCTAATTTCTGCCTATGCAGTTTGTAAGCTTTCCCTATGCTTTCCCAAAAGCAGCTTCTAATGCCGCGTACGCACAGCCGGACTTTCTGACAGAAAAAGTCAGATGGGAGCTTTTGGTCGGACATTCCGACCGTGTGTATGCCCCATCGGACTTTTTCTATCGGCATTTCCGACGGACTCAGATATAGAACATGTTCTAAATCTGTCGGAAATGCCGACGGAATTTAGCCCATTGGCAAGTCCGCTCGTGTGTATGCGGCATAATACATTGACACTAAAGCTCTGTACACACTATGAGAAAATCGGAAGAAAAGTTCCGTACGAGGCACGATAGTTTGATTTTCGTATAGTGTGTACACAACTTTCGACATCCAATTCCGACTTTGCATCCGAAAATTTCCGAAGGGACAAACACCAAAATGTTTCTCGTACGTGAACAGAACAAACTGTTTTCGTTTAATGTGTACCTATTTTATACGTGAAATTTCAGATAGGAAAGACTGCGCATGATGAGAAACAACAAATAAAAAAAAGCCTTTGTCTTACAAGAATTTTCATACATTATTTCTATCCTCGGTTCCGTCTTGCTGTAAAATATGGAGAAAAACCAGCCAATCGTTTTTCGTCCCCCACTTAAGGGGGGGATTTACTAAAACTGCTGAGCTTAGAATCTGGTTCAGCTGTGAATGGCAGCCAATTAGCTTCTAGCTTCAGCTTGTTCAATAAGCTTTGACAATAAAACCTGAAAGCTCATTGGTTTCTATGCAGAACTGCACCTAGATTTTGCACTCTCCAGTTTTCGTCAATTTCTCCCTGTATATCTGCTGTGTCTCTCTGCCTTAACCAAAAGCCTCCTCATTGGGCATTTTAAACCTGTTGTCCATAGTACATAGGCCTTGCAGTGCATTTGGGTTTAAGAACATTCTCCTGGAAATATGCTCAAATGTTCAACAGGACTGTGAATCTCTAACTCACAAAATCACCTTGAACCCATGGTAGCGGTGAATCCAAACCTCATCCCTAGTTATCAGTCAGTGTTATTGCTTAAATATTATTGTTTCTGTGTTTAGTTTGTAATGATTTATGTTCATAGGGCAACTGATTTTCCTGTATACAAGATATGAAATTACATATTCACACACACTCATTGTACGATACTATATATTGCCTTCACTTAAAGTGGTTCTAAAAGCAGGAGGTTTTTACCATAATGCAGTCTATGCATTAAGGTAAAAATCTTTCTGGGTGCAGCTCTCCCCAGTGCCCCATCTTGATTCAGCAACGTTCAAGAGAGCAGCGGCTCTCATGGGTCTCTCTCTTATTGGCTCACACAGCAGTGGGAGCTATTAACAGCCAGTGAACCAATGAGGAGAGAGCAGGGTGGGGGCAGGGCCAAGCCATGCTCTGTGTGTGAATGGACAATGTCCATGTCACAGGAGCGTGGCTGGGGAGCAAGCCTCCTGCATCAAATAAACCATTATAATGAGAGATATAGTCAGCTCAAATGAAATGCAAACCTCACTTTTTTTTTAAACTTGCCTTTACCCTGTCCCCTCCCAAGACTCCCTATTGGGTGTATGCCATTCATTTTGAAGCACTAGTATGGAACCTTTAAAACTGGGAGAAGATGGGATTTAATTTACCTTAGGTTTCCTCGAATCCCCAATGGCATATACCCAACTTATTTATTTATTTATTAAAATGCTTAACCTACGCAGTCTTACCCAAAGGCCTCAATGCACAAAAACAAAAGGACATTGACATTAAAGACCTTAAAAAAAAAACAACAAACCAGCAAAGCAAGATACAGAACAAAAGACAGGGAGTCTGTCCATCACACCCCAATTAAAAAACTTTCCCTTACTTCCTCTCCACTCTGCTGGTATTTTCAGGTATGAAGGAGAACATGACTTCCTCCCTCTCCTCTCCTGTCACTGCGCTGGTGATGGTCCGCTGCAGGTCCGATGAAGCCCACACACGGTCGAATTGTCCAGCGGACTCGGTCCGTCGGACCAGTCCAGTCGAAAAGTACGCTCGTGTGTAAATAGAGTGACAGAGTAGCAAAGAAAAAGCAAAGAAAAAGTGAGCATATGCTGCTGGGGATAGGGGCATTAAAGCACTTTGCATGGGCTAACAGTTTTCCTTTAAGGCAGACCCTCCCCAACCAATCTCTATCATTGCAGTCCTACCCCCCCCCTCCTTTCACAATTAGACATTTATTTTTGATTTTTAATACCTTTTATTCAGGACCCCTCCTGCCACTTTCGAGATTCTCGCCTAGGTGAGAATGATGCCCAAGCCACCCGCAGCCTCCGGGGATACTGGAGTTCCGTATATCAGGAGGGCTCAGGGTACTCTACAGCTGCTGTGTGTCATTAGGGGGCATTTGTCTCTTTCTGCTTCGTGCAGTCGCTCCCCTGATGATGTGTCATTGAGCATGGGCATCATCAGGGGGCCGCTGCAAATGCCCAGAAGAGACAGTGGTTCCCTGATGATGAAAGTAAAGAATATAGCAGGATGGGGCCCAGTGTGCAGCAGTAGATTAGCAAGACATTACTGGACATTCTAGTATGAGTTTTGAGAATAACCTAGTGAAGATAAAATTGGATTAAAAAAAAAAATAACACAGGGTTAAGTTCCTTTTTAAGCTCAATGCATAAAACATATTTTGAAGAAAACATCCTGACAGAAATGTATGTTATCCATTTATTTGTATGTTTTTCTGAGATTTTGCATTCCTCTTTTATCTGACCTTGCCCTTATGTGAACTGAGAAAATAAATAATATTCCCTGTGAGACTGGTACATTTGGACTGTTTCAGAAAGCAGAATATTTCATATAAAAGGATTAGTATATGAATATCATTCTCTATAATAAAATAGGAAGTTACAAGATTGTATGCAGTTAGGGCCCTTTCTCACCTATGCACTTTTGCCACATTAGAGGGCACCTTTTCAGCGTGACACAAGTGCATCAAAAGTATTTCCTTTGTACCAGGACCACTTGAGTGAGCAGGGTAAACTAAGTTTGAACCTCAGTTGATGAACTGTGAAAATCTCCCATTTGGGACCCTTGGCGTAGACGTGAAACCCTGAACCCCAATGGGGGACCGGTATAATGGCGGTGAGCCATACTCTTGTTTTTCTTTGTACCAGAGTTATGGACTATTTTGTGTTCATTTGTTGATGAAAGCTGTGATGTTTTTCTGAACTGTTTGCAAGTTCAATAAGGACTGTCACTTTTACAAGTGCCTGGTGGTGATCTTGAACCCCCATATAACAATGGTATATACAGTGTGTATATAAATAGAGAGAGACAGTATTGTGACTATTATACAGTATAATGGTAGTCACTCATCTTGTGTGACGCATTTGTGGTAGTAGTGATGAAATAAATAAAAGTTATCAGTGAATGTAAACAGCATTTCTTATCACATCTTTAGAGCTAGGTACATTATCATTTTTTTTTGTTCAACCCAGTGGGCTAAATGAAAAAAAAAAAACTGAGGAGTTTGTTGTACTAACTATGCAATGTTAGTACAGTGATCTCCCCGCTGAGCTATAGGGGTTGATTTACTAAAGGCAAATAGACTGTGCACTTTTGTGAGTGCAGTCGCTTCAAGGGTTAGTAAAGAGGTAAAGTTTCACTTTACAAAGAATACCCAATCACATGCAAGGAAAATAAAAAAACAGCATTTTTGCTTGCATATGAGTGGATGATGGATAGCAGCAGAGCTCTCCATCATTTACTAAGGCCTGGAGCAATTGCACTTGCAGAGTGCAACTACACTTGCAAAAGGGCACAGTCTATTTGCCTTTAACAAATCAACCGCATTGTGTACTGCCAGGGCGACTGCCCCCCCCCCCCCCCCCCCCCCCCCCCGCCGCCAAAACACATTGGTCAATGCTCACAACCATTGGCTGAGAGTGCTGATCAGATGTTGACCAGCAGATGTTTTTGGGCATACCCCTTTGACAGAATCCAGCTGGCTTCTGTCAGTTGGCAGCTGTACACAGGGGCCGCATATCAGATGGTTTCTGTTGAACCAGGCCTATAACGGCCGATATTCGGGGCTTAAGACTTCTCTTGTGCCGCTCCCTTTCTCTGGTGTACCTGTTCCTGTTGAGTCAAGTGTTTGTGTATGCTATTACAGTATCGATATAGACTCAGTATGTCATCACTGTAGAGTGCTTGAGATGATGCTGGCAGTATATAAATCAATTATAATAATGTAAGGAATGATTATGGCTGGACAGATCCCAGGAGTCAAGCAGCTAATGCACCTAAAAACTGCAGATGGCACCTAACTTTAATGAGGCTTTTCTATATTTGTCTGTGGAAAGTATACATTCCTAGGCTCCTTCACACCACCCGTAGCCTCCTAGCTAGAACTGACGGGATGTTGAACATAGAACACGGTCTGTCAGTCTCTGGGAATAATATATGCCTTACTGTAGGATAAACAGGGTATTTTGGATTTGGATAACCTATACAGAAGAATGGTGGCCTTGCACTTTCATATTGTCATGGACCTCCTCTGTGTGTAAGATACCTACCAGTTATAAAAAAAGAAGCCAGCTATACTTCCCATGACATCCTCATATCACATTTGATATACAGTAAGTAAAATCAGATGTTTGGGGGCCTGGGAAGCGTCTTCATTCTTTCAGATGCAGGTAGTTTGTGCAAAATTGCTGGCATCTGCTGTAGAGACTATTTGTAATAATTGAACATGCCAGTAACAATGGATTAGTAACACAGAAAATAATACAAATAACAGAAAATTGATAATAAACAGAATAGTAACAGAGCTGAGAGGCAGCACATACCTCTGCAGATCATCAGCTAACAACAGGAAAAATAGCATAACCATAAACAGCTCCAGCAGACCTTGAAGTTCCTGTTTACATACTGCACAGTACTGCACCATGTGTCACACACCGCTAATTAACACCACACAATAAACATGACGGAGGTCAGACGCTGCGACCACTGTGGGTTTAATATACATTTGTAGGATGTGTTTATGGTTGTGCTGGCAAACTGTGTGATTTAATAAAGGATTCATTATGATTATGAAAAATGTAAAGCAAACCAGTGGAGGGAAAACAAGAAGAGGAACTCCGCTTACAATGGTTGGAAGGTAGCCCAGGCATCTACAAACAACCTCTGATTACCTTTAGAGCACCCCAGAACCCCTGGAACCGGGCTATTATGTAATACATAGTATTCACCTTCCCGGTTCTGGTCTGCTCTTCCCCAGCTCATGTACCTTGCTAGGTTGTTATAGTGATTGCAAAGTCTCTCTCTTTTTTTTTTATATATATATATATATATATATATATATATATATATAAAAATAACAAACATGTTATACTTACCTGCTCTGTGCAGTTGGTTTTGCACAGGGCAGCCCAGATCCTCCTCTTCTCAGGTCCCTCTTTGACTCTCCTAGCCCTTCCCTCTTCTCAAGTGACCCCTACAGCAAACAGCTTGCTATGGGGGCACCTGAGCCGAGTCACAGCTCCCTGTGTCCATTCAGACACGGAGCCGCGATACAGCCTCTTGATTGGATAACTAACTTTTAATGACATCAGCAGGAGCCAATGGCGCCGCTTGCTGTGCCTCAACCAATCAGGAGGAGAGTCCCAGATGGCCGATTCACTCATGGACACCTCTGGAGAGAGATGGGGCTCCGGTAAGTATTAGGGGAGTGCTTGGGCTGCTGCTGCACACTGAAGGTTTTTTTAACTTAATGCATAGAATGCATTAAGATAAAAAACCTGACTTTATAATCCATTTAAAGAGGAACTTCAGCTTTATCTTAAACTTCAGCAAAGTTACTGTAGAAAACCTATAGTAATAGTATTCAATAAACAGATACTTATAGATAATTGCAGGCTTTTTCTACTTTGCATACCTTTTTATTTCCCTCTCCATTTTTCTCCCGGTGTCCATTTTCACTAGGGGCAGGATAATATACTGTATCTCCCTTTCCTGGGAACTCTGTGACTGCCTCATGGAACATGTGACAGTGCACATCATCTGAGGGGGAAGGCAATGGTGATGTAGACTGCACAGGATGCATCTGTGAGGCCAGAGTTGCATCACCAGTGCCTCACCCAACCAGGAAGTGGAAAAACAGTAGCTATATATAAAAACAACTATTGTTTAACTATTGAATGTAAGAACAATTGATATCAGCATTTATATATTCATGCTGATGTGGATTTTTTTTCTGTGAAAGGGGGAAAAGTATTTTTTAGGCGGCCAAGTGATGAGTCAGAAGTAATTCATATAAAAGTGGGAAAGTGGGAATGGTTGAACCAAAGCCAGTGACCAGATAGTTGGTCTGTATTTTGTATTTGTATTTAGCAACCTTGGTTTTAATAGGGGCACTAAAGGGAAATGGGGACAGCATACAGGTACCTAGAGGTGACATTTCTCTACTTGTACATTTTTAGAAAGTTTAAAATGCAATTGCCACTCATGACACATCTCTAAAATATGCAAATTGTTATCCCATGTTCTAATCCCCCTACCATGCCTGCCTTCAAGCACCACACAAATTGCACTTGTAAAGATTGGGCCTTGTATACCCATCCTAAGGGTGAAATTAGATGGAAGGATTGTTTTTAATTGGAAACTGTGACATTTAGACGCCATGCTTGGTTGATAATCAGTCGATCACCTCAGGGTGAGGGCCACTGTAAAATGTGCTTCTGCTGTCAGTTTGAGGAATTTTCTGAAATAATTATTGCACACTGTGCATTTTTAGAAAAGCTTTCCTATCTGAATGTGGTAGAATTTTTCCCTTGTGATTTCTATGTTAATGTCCCAGAGATGATACTCCCTTAGTTTGAAGTCGGATCCAAGCTTCCAACAGCACTTTGATAATGGTGCGTGGCGTCTAGTTGCTTACAGCTCTGCTTCTATTAAGATTATGTAATCAAGCTTTAAAGTGGTTGTAAAGGCTCAAGGTTCTTCACCTTCATGTATTCTTTGCATGAAGGTAAAAAACCTTCTGTGTGCAGCAGTGCCCCCAGCCCCCCCCCCCCCCACTTAACTGAGCCCCATCTCGATCCAGCGATGTGCACGAGAACCTCAGCTCTCCCAGGTCTCTCCCTGCTCAATAGCTGAGACAGCAGACTTAGCCATTGGCTCCTGCTACTGTCAATCACAGCCAGTGAGCCAATGAAGAGAGAGCAGGGGTAGAGCCAAGCTGTGCTCCATGTGTGAATGGATACATGGAGCAGTGGCTCAGGAGTAAGCCTGCTTGGGAGCCCCCATAGCAAACTGCTTGCTCTGGGGGCACTAGGCAGGAGCAGCGTTGGGGGGCGAGAGAAGAGGGGGATCGGGGCAGCTCTTTGCAAAACAATTGCACAAGAGCAGGTAAGTATAACATGTTCGTTATTAAAAAAAAAATAATGAACCTTTAATGTCACTTTAATTAAGGTTGTAACAAGAGATTGCTCACCCAGTGCTCATCTGTTATCGCTGCTTACAGTGAGGTGCATGGAAAGCCTGCCCCCTGTGAGTCCATAGTCATAAATCAAAATATGAAAAATACAGGGCCTCCCTATTGAATGAAAGGAATATTTTATTGACACCTTATTTTAACCAGCAACACATGACCGGTCTTGAGTGTTTAGGGCTATTTAAGCACTTACTCATAGCAACCTGTTTGTACAGACTGAAGTGCATAGGAACAGACATTTGTTGCTGGATGTAGTCAAGGATGCAATAAAATCGGCCCTGTTAAGACTAAGTGCTGGCATTTGTGCTTTTTATTCCGGATACTTTTAAAGATGTGCATATGAGGGTTAGAGAATTCTCATGCTGTTGTAGTAAATGACTTTTTCTATGTGCACCTTTTCATTTAGGGTCCATTTACATTGCAATTTGTGCCTTGAGGGTGAGTAAAAGCTTGAACAAAGCTGCCCAATGCTTGCTATGCATACTGTACTTATACAAGTTAAAAAGCCTAGGTGAACAAGGCCTCATTGCCACCTAGCAATAAAATCGTTTTTGTATGCTATCTATTTGTAGTCTAGTGTGTTTGAAAATGACTGTTTTAAATGGTGAAGGTAGACAAAGATATGGGGCGTTATTTATGAAAGGCAAATCCACTTTGCATTACAAGTGCACTTGGAAATGCAGTCGCTGTAGATCTGAGGGGAACATGCTAGGAAAATAAAAAACAGCATTTTAGCTTTCACGTCATCGGATTATAAAATCAGCAGAGCTTCCCCTCATTTCAGATCTACCCCTCAGATCTACAGCGACTTCCAAGCGCACTTGCAGTGCAAAGTGGATTTGCCTTTCGCAAATAACCCCCATGGTGTTGCACTGCAGAAATAAGCTCAGAAAACCAGACACTAACACCATCTTATGCCTGACCCGGCTTAAACTGAGCAATGATTTTAAAACTGGTATTTTTATTAACGTAAAATACAGCCCCACGTCAGTTGGTTCCAATATTGATTGTATTTATTTAAAGTGGAATACCAATGGAAGCTTCATTTTTAAAGCTTTGAACAGAGCAGGGGAGGCTAAGGCCTCATGTACACTGCTGCTGCTAAACGGATGTTTAGGAGCAGTTGGGCATTTTTTTCAACTGCTCCTGAACTCTCCTCTATGTTATCTTATCAGTACATGTACACAGGATCGTTTATAGTCGTTTCTAGGCAGTTGAGTTTAGAGGCTTTTTTGGAACGCAAAAAATTGGGTATAAAAGCTTAGAGTTTAGAGGCGCCAAACGCTTCTAAATGCACTAACTCACGTTTAGCCGCGTTTCGTTTACAGCCATTTTTCATTTTTGGCTATTTTGGAAAACATTTTTTTTGTTATTTAAAAAAAAAAATGTTTCTAAATGCAAATGCAGCTAAACGTGGCATGTAAATGTGGCAAAACAGACGTTTTAAACGTGGGTTACTATCTGTCAAGTTAAATCGTTCAGGAGAGATTGTAAAAATGTTCCGTGTACATGAAGCCTTATGCCCTGTACACACGGTCGGACTTTGTTTGAACATTCCGACAACAAAATCCTAGGTTTTTTTCCGACGGATGTTGGCTCAAACTTGTCTTGCATACACACGGTCACACAAAGTTGTCGGAAAATCCGATCGTTCTAAACGCGGTGATGTAAAACACGTACGTCGGGACTATAAATGGGGCAGTGGCCAATAGCTTTCATCTCTTTATTTATTCTGAGCATGCGTGGCACTTTGTCCGTCGGATTTGTGTACACACGATCGGAATTTCCGACAACGGATTTTGTTGTCGGAAAATTTTATATCCTGCTCTCAAACTTTGTGTGTCGGAAAATCTGATGGAAAATGTGTGATAGAGCCTACACACGGTCGGAATTTCCGACAACAAGGTCCTATCACACATTTTCCGTTGGAAAATCCGACCGTGTGTACGGGGCATAAGAATCTTTTCTTAGTTGATGGTGCTTGTGTCCCAGTTGGTAATTCACTTGATTTCCTGTGTGATCAGTGAGGCAGAAAGTGAAGAAAAATCTCTATTAAATACTCCAAATGGAAAAGATTTGAATCTGACAGGTGACTTCCTGTGCTGTTACTAGCAAGGTGTGAGTACAGATGAGGTTTGGGTTTGTCACTACTACGGAATCAAGGTGAATCCTGTGGATTTGGGTTACTCAGTCCTGGCAAATTTATGTGAAAAATTGCCCACAATAATTTTTTTTTTAAACCATAATGTACTACATGGCCTTTAGCTATGGCCAACAATCTTAGAACAAGGGGCTTGTGGATAAGCCAATCCCTTCACTATGAAAGGGGACTACATAGTAGCCATAGAATCAGTATATTGGAATCCATACCTCCCAACATTTTGAGATAGGAATGAGGGACACCTACTAGCAAATGTATGTAGGCATAGGACATGCCCCCTGCCACACCTCATTAAAGGAGAATTAACCGAAAAAAAAAAAAAAGTTAAATAAATCCACAAGGGCTTTTTTTTACCACTACTATTCCTTTATATTGGCTTTTAAAATTTGCAAATGCAGCCATTTAGAAATTGGATGAAAGGTTTAGCACTGGGAAACACTTTTTGAAAGATAAAAAGTGCATTTTATATACAACTATATAGATTAGACCAAAATGAGGGGGAAAGAGGGACAGAGGGACATTGCTCCAAATCAGGGACAGTCCCTCAAAATCAGGGACAGTTGGGAGCTATGTTATCTGCTGTGGGGAAAGGATAGGAGAAGCTGAAAAACTGCATAGGGAAAGATTAGGGACAGTTAGGGAACCATACTTTAAAGCTGAACTCCAGGTATGATCTTAATTGCATACTAATAGGGCGTACACACGGTCGGACTTTGTTCGGACATTCCGACAACAAAATTCTAGGATTTTTTCCGACCGATGTTGGCTCAAACTTGTTTTGTCTACACACGGTCGCACAAAGTTGTCGGAAAATCCGATCGTTCTAAACGCGTTGACGTAAAACACGTACGTCGGGACTATAAACGGGGCAGTGGCCAATAGCTTTCATCTCTTTATTTATTCTGAGCATGCGTGGCACTTTGTCCGTTGGATTTGTGTACACACGATCGGAATTTCCGACAACGGATTTTGTTGTCGGAAAATTTTATCTCCTGCTCTCCAACTTTGTGTGTCGGAAAATCCGATGGAAAATGTCCGATGAAGCCCACACACGGTCGGAATTTCCGACAACACGCTCCGATCCGACATTTTCCATCGGAAAATCCGACCGTGTGTACGGGGCATTACAGTGGGGACAGAAAGTATTCAGACCCCCCTAAATTTTTCACTCTTTGTTATATTGCAGCCATTTGCTAACATCATTTAAGTTCATTTTTTTCCTCATTAATGTACACACAGCACCCCATATTGACAGAAAAACACAGAATTGTTGACATTTTTGCAGATTTATTAAAAAAGAAAAACTGAAATATCACATGGTCTTAAGTATTGAGACCCTTTGCTCAGTATTTAGTAGAAGCACATTTTTGATCTAATACAGCCATGAGTCTTTTTGGGAAAGATGCAACAAGTTTTTCACACCTGGATTTGGGGATCCTCTGCCATTCCTCCTTGCAGATCCTCTCCAGTTCTGTCAGGTTGGATGGTAAACGTTGGTGGACAGCCATTTTTAGGTCTCTCCAGAGATGCTCAATTGGGTTTAAGTCAGGGCTCTGGCTGGGCCATTCAAGAACAGTCACGGAGTTGTTGTGAAGCCACTCCTTTGTTATTTTAGCTGTGTGCTTAGGGTCATTGTCTTGTTGGAAGGTAAACCTTCGGCCCAGTCTGAGGTCCTGAGCACTCTGGAGAAGGTTTTTGTTCAGGATATCCCTGTACTTGGCCGCATTCATCTTTCCCTCGATTGCAACCAGTCGTCCTGTCCCTGCAGCTGAAAAACACCCTCACAGCATGATGCTGCCACCACCATGCTTCACTGTTGGGACTGTATTGGACAGGTGATGAGCAGTGCCTGGTTTTCTCCACACATACCGCTTAGAATTATGGCCAAAAAGTTCTATCTTGGTCTCATCAGACCAGAGAATTTTATTTCTCACCATCTTGGAGTCCTTCAGGTGTTTTTTTAGCAAACTCCATGCGGGCTTTCATGTGTCTTGCACTGAGGAGAGGCTTCCGTCGGGCCACTCTGCCATAAAGCCCCGACTGGTGGAGGGCTGCAGTGATGGTTGACTTTCTACAACTTTCTCCCATCTCCCGACTGCATCTCTGGAGCTCAGCCACAGTGATCTTTGGGTTCTTCTTTACCTCTCTCACCAAGGCTCTTCTCCCCTGATGGCTCAGTTTGGCCGGACGGCCAGCTCTAGGAAGGGTTCTGGTCATCCCAAACGTCTTCCATTTAAGGATTATGGAGGCCACTGTGCTCTTAAGAACCTTAAGTGCAGCAGAAATTTTGTTGTAACTTTGGCCAGATCTGTGCCTTGCCACAATTCTGTCTCTGAGCTCTTCAGGCAGTTCCTTTGACCTTATGATTCTCATTTGCTCTGACATGCACTGTGAGCTGTAAGGTCTTATATAGACAGGTGTGTGGCTTTCCTAATCAAGTCCAATCAGTATAATCAAACACAGCTGGACTCAAATGAAGGTGTAGAACCATCTCAAGGATGATCAGAAGAAATGCACAGCACCTGAGTTAAATATATGAGTGTCACAGCAAAGGGTCTGAATACTTAGGACCATGTGATATTCCAGTTTTTCTTTTTTAATAAATCTGTAAAAATGTCAACAATTCTGTGTTTTTCTGTCAATATGGGGTGCTTTGTGTACATCATTAATGAGGAAAAAAATGACCTTAAATGATTTTAGCAAATGGCTGCAATATAACAAAGAGTGAAAAATTTAAGGGGGTCTGAATACTTTCTGTCCCCACTGTACATTGATACAGCTTAGACCAATGTATGTGTGCATATCTCATACATGAGGGATCACTATGGAAGCTGATCATCACAGTAGTAGTTGGTGCTACTACAGTGATCACTGTAATCTTCTGGGTCTGGTTGCTCCATTGCACACTGACAACATGGGGTTGTTTGCTTTTTATGCAGTTAAAGCAACAGTTTTGTTCCTTTTGTGATAAAGGTTTTACATAAATAAAGTGTTAAATGGTTTGTCTCAACCCTGCAACTGCTACATCTGCAGGACAGCTTGTTCTGTTATAAAACAGCAGACTTACTGGATGGATCACCAGGTGAAAATAAAAAAAAAAGAAAGTGTAAAATAGAAAAATAATGCAACCATCACATCTAAGACTTGGTAAGCTGCAATATAGTAAATGTTTGCTTTTGGGTTTTTATGCCGCTTTAAAACCTGATCTGTTCTAAGAAAAATGATGTATGATATGTTAGAGTAGACTACAAAACCTAAAAGATATCAGGTAAGACGAAACCAAAAAAAATCACTCCGTGTTCCTGGACCTAGAGAAGGCTTTTGATTCTATTGATTGGACATACAGTATGTGAGGCATGTTCTGGGGCGTATGGGATTTGGTCCATCTTTTCTTAAGTGGATATCCCTATTGTATGATCGTCCGGTGGCAGCCCTTAAGTGTTCAGTTCCTTTCCAGTATCCAGTGGCACCAGGCTGTGGATTTTTGTGCTTGGGATGGAACCCCTGGCCACAGCATTGCGAACCTCCATTGCCCTGCAGGCAGTCTTACAGAAGCAAAGGACCTTTATGCTGATGATTTAGATCTTGTACTGCAAGATGTTGGACCTTCCTGACTGCTTTGTCAATTCTAAACAAATTCTCTACTGTATCTGGGCGAAAATAAATTAGACCAAATCCAAAATCCTCCCTTTACGCTTTCATCTATCCTCTGTGAATACCAATCTGGCAGTTCTCCTTCAGTGGGTTACACAGATTAAGCACTTGTGCCTGATCATAACGAACTCAGTTGCTGATTTTATTACTCTAATGCCGCGTACACACGGTCGGACTTTTCGTCTACAAAAGTCCAACGGACGCCGACGGACTAAAGCTGGCTGGTAATCCGATCGTGTGTGGGCTTCTCCGGACTTTCAGCAGACTTTTTCAGCCTCAAATCCGACGGACTTTAGATTTGAAACATGCTTCAAATCTTTACGTCGTAACTACGACGGACCCCGAAATCCGCTCGTCTGTGTGCTAGTCCGACGGACAAAAACCCATGCTAGGGCAGCTATTGGCTACTGGCTATGAACTTCCTTATTTTAGTCCGGTGTACGTCATCACGTACGAATCCGTCGGACTTTTGTGTGGTCGTGTGTAGGCAAGTCCGTTCGTTAGAAAGTCTGCTGCAAGTCCGCCGAAAGTCCGCAGGAAGTCTGTCGGACAGGCTGTCGGACTTTTGTAGACGAAAAGTCCGACCGTGTGTACGCGGCATAAGGCTCGGTTCACACAGGGACGACTTGTCAGGCGACCTAGTCGCCTGACAAGTCGCCTCCCGTTCTGTGCTATGGAACCGTTCTAAGGGGAGCGATGCAAGTCGCTCCGACTTAGAAAAAGGTTCCTGTACGACTTTGGGGGCGATTTGGGGCGACTTGCATAGACTTCTATATAGAAGTCGTTTTGCAAGTCGCCCGGGCAGTCGTGTGCAGGTCGCCTCGGTGAGGCGACCTGCAGGTCGTGCCGCCTCTGGTGTAAACCGAGGCTTAATGTTTCCCCACTCCTTAGCCTACTCAAAAATAGACTGAATTTCTGAAGAAAGCTCCTACTTTTATTAATTGGGAAAATAAACTTGGTTAGAATGAAAATTGTCCCCCTGTTCCTATATATCTTTCAGGAATTCCCCAGTGTGGAATCCCAAATCATTTCTTACCTGTAAGTCGATAGATAGGCTTCTGTCCTCCATTTTGTGACAGGGCAGGAATCCTCATATTTAAATGGCAATTTTGCAGCAGCCATGGTGGGAGGGAGGTACCTAATTTTTATAAATATTTCATAGCTGGGCAACTGGTTTTTGCTCATTGTTGGCTCAACATCCCACAGGATGATGCTGCCATGTCCTTAAAAGCAACTAATCTTAGGATTTTATGAGGCCTTGACCCATTTGGTGTACATGGATTCAAACTCCCCCCCCCTATAGCTTAACCAGTTTAATGCATTCGGTCCTCATGGCTTGGAGTACCACTTATGGGCAAGGGCCTACTACGTCACCCACATTGTCTCCCCCTATACCCCTCTATGGAAAGACCCTACCTAAGAAAACTGGACGAAATATGGTTAAAACACTACAACATGTAATAACTCATGGTTCTCTCATGTTTTTTGCTGAACTGAAATCATTGTACCATCTGCCCAGCACTCATTTATTCAGATACTTGCAACTTAGACATACCTCTCAGTCTCAGTTTGGCATGGGCTGCATTATTTTGAAATCTAGCGATCTGGAACTACTGTTACATGATGATACTTTAACTAAAGCATTGTCTATAATATATAAGAGTTTTTTTCCGGAAACTTCTACATTATTAAGACCGTGTATGTTGGCTTGGGGTGCTGCTGCTCCAGGGCTAGATAGAGAAGACTGGGATGATATTTGGGAGGTTCCCCTTACACGATTGGTATCTGCAAGAGATCATTTATTACACCACTAATTCCTATATAGAATTTATTTTTCCCCAGCTAATTAGCTAGGATTTACAGATCTCAGTCCTCTTCTAGTTGGTGATATTCTATGCCTCAAGCTAATTTTATGCACATATTCTGGGAATGTCCTGATATCTAACAGTATTGGCAGGAGGTTTTGGCCTGTATCACCTTGGTTACCACTATCCCCATTCTCCCCTCGGTTGAGGTATGTCTCTTGAGTTTGGTAGATTCTCTAGCCTCTAAAAATGCGATCTGCACCCTCCTCACGCTACTACTGTTTTATGCCAGAAAACTGATAGTTTTGTCATAGAAGAAAACAGTAACAGTAGTGGCCTGGAAGTCGCTGGTGAATACGATGGTCCCCTTATAAAAGGCCATTTTCTCAAAGAGAGGGGCATTTACCAAATTTGACAAAGTGTGGGGCGGAGGACTCTCCTCCACTTTTACTGTCTCAGACTGAGAGGAAGCATGTTTTGTAAATCTTTTAGCAACCACATTTTAAAGTTTCCTCCACTAGCTTATATGTATTTTTGCATTGAAATGCTGGGTGGTTGGAGGGATTTGTGGATATTTCCCTGAAACGCAACATTCTCTGTAACTTTATTGCTAGTATTGTCTTTCTTAATGCCATTCACTTTATAAATGTACAGATGGGTTAGAGGGAATGGAACACTCACTATTCTATTCTTGTGATATTGGGCTGATGGGCTCCATTCACAAAAGCATCTTGCATGTGGTATTTAGTCATCCAGACATATATTGCCCAAATATCACATGCGATTTTAAAATGATCAGTTCACTATCAATTCACTATACTGCTTTGCGGTATTTACGCTTGGTAAATATTCCGTAAACAGGTGTTAAACTCATTTCAGGGAAGGAAATAAATAAATGCATGCGGTAATTAAGTAGTGGTCCACGCATTTGGTATTAAAGGATTGTATATGATTTTAACTGGTTGTTAAGGAGAGGGCGGCCAGCCCAGGTTCCCCGCTGACAACTGAATGTAAAGAAAAGAATTGCCAGCATTAAAAAATCATGGAAAAAAAAATGGCCTGATAAGGATTTGGTATGCATTTTGGAGGGGGCGCTTGTATTTTTTACATTTTGGCGTGAGGTTTCCCTTAAAATCCATACTGGACACGAAGGGCCTGGTATGGAGTGGGGGGAGGGGGACCCCCACGCTGTTTTTTTCACAGTTTTTTATTATCAGCAAATCCTTTGTTTACATTCAGCTGTCAGCGGGGCTGTCAGCTGATGACTCATCGGTTGTTAAGTACGTGGCGGCCAGCCGACTGCTCCTTAACAACCAGCTATTTACTAATGGTTGTAAAGGACGTTAATTACCACAAGCGTTCACTAGTAAAATACCACATCACTTCATAAAATAGCGCATTGGGTATTTTAGTAGCGTCTTTTGTGAATGCCAACACATTTTTTGAAAAACGCTGAGCAGTATTTTACCTATTTCTTAAAGCAGTAGATACAGCTTTGTGAATGTAGCCCATTGTTCTTTGTGAGGACTGCTTTTAACTGGTCTTGGGTTTATCTCCTATTGTGAGGTTTATAAATGGAGGTAGCCATTTAGTGTTAGAATTTTTTTTGTTTTGTTTTTGTGTGTACTGTTATTTTGTATGTAACGCTAAAACATTTTAATAAAAAGAATTTAACAAAAAAAAAAAAATCACTCTGTGACTCAAGGGTGTTATAAGATAAAAGGCCTGGGGACTCAAGCATACAAGAGTTTGATAGGAATTGGCTAGCAGCAGGACAGATTTGCATCAGCAATAATGGGATTCACTGCTTCTTCTGTTGCAAAACTCTACCTCCTAGCAAATTCTTTTTTTTATTTTTTATTTAGTTCTGCTTTATGTAAAAACTGAGCATTGGAAGTGCTTGCTATCATATGTTGGAAAATCTCTCTATTTTCCCCACCATGGTCCGTGGACTACACAAGAATTTTGGCTATGTTAGGGAGGAAATTGACAAAAGGTTCCAGTGTGCATCAGTTCCATCAAGCAAGCAGCTGTCCATCATTCTCAGAAAATATCTACTGTCCATCAAAGGCAATCTATGTGTCCTTAATTGGTGTGCTCTGTGACATGGTATTCATTCTCGTACAGTGTAACTTTAAAACATTGTACAACATGCTGCATTATGTTTTTAAGCTAAAGATAAACTATGATTCAAAGGCTATATCTGCCATTTCGAAAGGGGAATAGAGCTATCCACCCACCTACCATATGGTTTTAGCTTTCCTCTCTGCAAGAAAGCCACTATGCTCTCATCTCAAGCTAGCAATTCTCTTGATTAAGGGTGAATCTTAACATTATGTTAATGTGCATTTCCCAAAGCCAAGCTCATCAAATTACTGGCCAACCACTTAATAGCACATATGCACGAAACATGCTGTATTTTTATTTTTTTTGGCCTGTAATCTTTCCATTATGTGCCTGAGTTATTTATAGGCTTAACGTGATTGAGTACCTCTCCTAACATTTTTTAAGTCTCTATTTATGCCATGAATTCCTGAATTGGAACACGTTTGGACAAATATTTGAAGCTTGTAAGTACTACTGTATACCTAGACACAAAGATCTATCTATCCTATCCATCTATCTATCCATCTATCTATCTATCCATCTAGTAACTGATCCTCAGTCTGCTTTGGTTTTTCTGAGCTTTTAGATTGATATTCATCATGGGAAATCTAGTTCAAGAAAGCTTTTATTGATCTTGTTCTCCCTCCAAAATGATTTTAAAATTCAATTAACATTGTTGCATTTAAAAACTGATAGGCTTTCAGAAAAAAATAAAATAGGACATCATTTAACAGCAACTGACAAACAGTAATGATATGACAGTAATGAGAAAACAATTTGGACCTAAATAAAAAAAAAAAGTTAATGCACTTGTAACTGGCCTCAGAGCTTTAGGAATGCCTATAACTCAGCATAATATGGGTTTTATAATGCTTTGTATCTGTGATTTGCAAATTTTTCCTGTGCATTAGAGACAATTTAGTAGAATGTGTTGCTCTTGCAGATTTGCCCACTCACACTTATTTTGCTAATTCTCACTTTGTTTATTTTGTTAAGTCTTACAGTAAACTATTCTTAATTTCTTCAAATTGTGAATTACAGCTTAGAATTGTAAAAAAATGTGATTGTAAAGGTTATTTTTTTTTCTATTCATTAAAATAATATACATTATACCGGCGCTCCAGGCTCTTTCTCTTCTCAGTGGGCCCCCATAGTAAGCTGCTTCCTATAGGGGCTCTCTCCTGTGCTGCACTGTATGTGTCTATTGACACGAACAGTGCAACTTGACCCTGCACTCTGCTCCCTCAATCACACATCTCAACACATTTACATAAACGGGGGGATACCATGGCCAGATACCATAGGCAGATACATAATTTTAGACCAAATTGTGGGCCACAAGCAAACTATGCAGCTGTTTGGGCATTTAGTGAATGTGGATGTTATAGTGGTAAGCATCAGTTTTTTTCAAGCTATTCCTCAAGGCCTTGGGGCTTATATCCGCACAGAAAACAACAGGGACTGTCTCAACAATGTGAGTGGACTCTGCATCCAATGGTAGTTTAACAGAAAGGGAATGTTTTGTTCACTGGCTATATATTTTAGACTAAAGGCTATAATATAGTTTACATGCAGATGACAGTACGGCAAGTTAGACAATGCATGGATCAGTAAATAGGCAACTGAACACGTTTAAAGATGCTGTACTAGTTGAGGTGAACACTCACCCGTAATATGACAATCAACTGAACTGCAACAATGCTAAAAAAAAAGTAACTGATGTAAAGAGGGTTTAAAGTATCGGCATTAACTAACCCAATCCTAAACTTCCTTGAGTGCATGCTACGTATACAACCCTAATAGTGGGTCGCTGTATACGTTCCTAACAAGGGGTACCCCTGAAGGTGGCTTTAAAGTACCTGGTGCCTAGTTAGCAGCACTAAGGCGGCTATTATTGGGGCCTGTTTCTAAGGTGATGCACATGAAGCTTTCCCTTTAAGTCTGTACAATGGATGGCTAAAGGGGCTGCTAAATAAGGAGTGGTCTCTATTGGTATTAACTGTGGGCAGTAAGGGATTGTTGTTCCATTCACCACTCCTGGTATGCAATGAATCCAGTCCCCTGGGCTTGATGGTCAGTTTTCCCAGAAGGCACAGTCCTCACGATCAGGTCTTCACGATCAGACTCTTGCTGGCTGTAAGCAGTGGGTCCCTCCAGCGTTGGTTCCTGCCCAATGAAAGACCTTTCGTGGCTCAATCTTCAGGCTCTCTGAGGTTCATTCTCTCTGAATGTGGGCACAGACAGGTAGGAGGGGCAGGTCTCTACCCCAGAGTCCACGGCACAAGGGGCTCTCAGTGGATCAGTCCTCTGCATTAATGGTCTTCCCTAGGCTCTCTCCCGGGGCAGAACCACACAGCAACAGGTCCGCACTCTCTGGCTTTCTGCGCTGCTCTGCCCAGACACCTGCACATTTGCCCCAAAAAACTTCACTTCTTCTCCTTGCTGCAGTCATGTCATGGGTGTTAAAGTCCACGTGGCTGGCACCATCCATCCACAGGATTACATGTCCCAGTATTCTCAGAAGCTGCTGCATCCAAGAGGGATGGGGCCAGTGGGGGATCGCACACACATCAGCTCCTGTCAGTGGCTCAGCCCATAACACAGCCAAAAGCAATGGGGGGTTAAGAGGAAGGAGACCATGCACTCATAGCACACAGCGCTCCTCCCAGGCTCCTCTCTGGCCAGCAGAGACTCGGTGTTCTGTCAAAACAGCCAACTCACCAGAATCTCCAACCACGTCACTTCCGATTACTCTCCAGCAGCAGTAATTGCACATTTCGAGGAGTTGGCTGTTTTCACAGAATACCGGCAGCATATACACTACGGCAAACGATTTAATGAGTGAACATTGTTAGTCCGCCCGCTAGTAACCAACAACATGGCCACCTCCAAGGACATTTTTTTTACTCCTTAGCCGGTGTTCTGTCAAAACAGCCAATTCGTCATGTACCGTAGTGTATACGGTGCCAGTTTTTCTGTGAAAACAGCCAAGATTTCAAAATCTGCAATTTCTGCTGCTGGAAAGTCACTGGAAGTGACGTGGTTGGAGATTTTGGCGAGTTGGCTATTTTGGCAGAACAGCTACACTTGGATGCCTGTTGAATAAAGAGTAGTCATTTTTCCTACAGCAAGCTCTACAGTTAAAACAGTGTTGTTTTTTTAGTAGTCTCTAGGTTTGATAGGTTTCTTTTTTGTTTTTATTACTAACATGCACACAACATGAATTTATTGTGTACTTTGTTGTCCTCACACTGTAGAGGCCAAAATATTAAAGGTTTAAAGAGTGGGGCTCCATTCACATTAGTGGGTCTCCAAAGTCGCACGTTTTCCAGTGTGACTTTCATGGGACTTTAATCTGACTTTACATTCTCTAGACCAAAGTCACACCAAAGTAGTGCAGCCACCTTTTTCAAGTCGGTGTGACTTTAATTCGCACCAATTTGCATGGGTGCCTTCGAAAAGAATGGGTTGCAACTTGATGTCCAAAGTCCCATGATAAGTCGCACAAGTGTGAATGTTGAGAAAAAAACATTCCCCTCTGGGTGAACTATGTACATTGCATAGATTTTACCAAACTTTGGAGCAGTTTCCTACCTTTTGTTATTCTGAATAAATAGCTGTTTGTTAGTCTGTGTCCATGTACAGAATGAATCTGCATGGGAGGGATTGTATAATTATCAATTAGCTGCTCCACCTGCAAGGCTTTAATGAGGGAAGTTGCAGGGTCAGCATCCATTTAGACGTGATTCCCCTTTGAGAGTATTACACCAAAAATGATATTTTAGTTGCAGGGGATGCTCAAAATCTGTAAGTCAATCACACAAACAGGAAATGCCATTTCCGAGGGGCATTCTGTATACCATCCGTGTACAGAAAGCCTCCAGGTAGCCAAATTGAATTAAATTATACTGAAAATTACAGAGCTGCAGATTGAAAAGGAAAGGTAATTTTTAATAACATTCAATTACAAAATGACTTGTGTAGCAATTGTATACGCTATATTATTATTATTTTTTATTTGCTAACAGTATTTGAGAGTTTTGCAAGCCTATACGAGAGTTTTAGAAATGTATTACAAAAGTTTTATATTTTTTCAAGCTTCAGGTGTTTTTCTTTTAGCCAGTAGAAAGCACCAGGATAAAGAGATTAGGAGTGAAGAGCTGCTGTTTGACTGGACAATGCGCAACAAAATGCTCATAAAATTCTGGCGCGGTTTTAGGCATTCTCATTGAAGTCTATTGGGCCAAAAATGCTCCCATCTGCCTAAAAGAAGCTCTTGTGCTTTTTGCTACTGGTGACAAGATGCTCAGGTGTGAACAATGGCAATTGAAATAAATGGGATTTGGCTTGTTGAGCATCTTGGAGCTTTAAGCTACAAAATGCTTGGATGTGAACGGACCTATGAAACATGGGATCCTCTAAAAAAGAGACAGCAGTAAACTCCTATGACCTCAGGAGATGGGAATTTTTTTCCATATCTGAACATAAGGTATAGGAGGGCTTTTCAAAATATCAGAATGCTCATGCATGTGAGCACCTGGGGATGTCAAATGTTACTGTCTATATCATTAAATTATTTTAAACTTCAGTGTAAAGCAGAACTTACCTTAAAAGTGAAAGTTCCACTCATCCTCCTCCTCTCCCCCCACACTACCCTTTTTGGAAGTTTTTTTTTTTCTCTGGAAGCAGGTACCTATTTCTAATTGGTACCTGCTCCTTGCTCCCACTTTGGCATTCCTTGCCTAAAAAAAGCATTGTGGAAGTTTGCCCCACCCGCAACCTCCTGGGACATGTCAAGTGTAGTTTCTCTTTAATACCTTTTGGCATTTTATTTTTAAAGCAGTTAATCTACATTCACCAAACATTCACTCTGGCAAATCTTTCAGGTGCATGTGTTTTAAATTTAAATAACTGTGATTGGTTCACCGGCAGTGAATGTGTGATAAAAGTCATATTTACTGCGTGTTAAATAAAATATGCTTTGAACAGTGGCGGCTGGTGATCCAAATTTGGGGGGGGTTGGGGGCGGCACAAACTAACAGCACCCCCCCGTTTGACATGGCTGGCGGCGATCACCCAAACCCAAATCTTCCAGGTGCATGCTTTGATTGATTCACCGGCTGTGAATGTGTGATGACAGTCATATTTACTGCTTGTTAAATAAAATGTACTTTAAACAATGGCGCCTGGTGCTCAAAATTTTAGGGGTGGCGGCACAAACTAATAGCACCCCCCGCGCACGCGGGAGACAGCCAGCGGCGGCTCCCTGGCCAATAGGGGCTTCCTTGATTGGCTGGGAGGAGAATCAGGAAGACAATAGTGCTTAAAAAAAAAAAAAAAAAAAAACATTGGAATCCATGTGTCCAGCTCCCTGCATGTAGATTAGGGGGTCGGACGCATGGATGGGGGGGGTGACGTCCCTGCACTTCTAATGGAGCGGCCGCCACTGACTTTAAATGTACTAATCACATGAGGCCTAATTCACAAAATTTTACACAAGGATAAGGATTGTTATTTTTTTGACCTTGTGATTAAATATCAAATCAAATTGGACTTTTTTTGAACATAAGTATCCTTATCTGGTTATAGCTTTTTGAACTGAGCGTAGAGTCATTAAGAAAAGACAGCATAAAACTGCATATGCATTTAAGTCTGTACTTTACAGCAGACCAGCTGCCCAGTGCTGCGCTGAGGTTTGGCTGCAGAGTGGGTTTATCTACAGTTTTTGCTCGTTTTACCTGCAGTCCCATTTTCTATTAGGTTGCGCGTTCTTGGTGTGTTTTTGGAAATGACACCAAAAGTCCTGCATGCCGCATCCTTGGTCTATGGGACAGTGGATAAAACCATAGGTAAAACACTTAAATACTGGATATACACCGATGCTGTGGCCAAAAGTGTCTAACTAAAGGCAAAGGCAAAACCTTTTTTTTTGGATAGGGTGGTGAGGAAATAGGACACATGTCAGTTATTTAAGGCACTCTGTATTACCCTCCCTGTTTGTCCTGTTTACCATTATCACTAAAAGTGTTAGAGAAGAAAGAAGAAAATCACAAATTTTGGGTCACAAAAATGGAGACAGTGGTTCTGGTGACACCCAGGTGTTACAACCTGGGGTTCCCATACTTTCGAGGGATTTCCTTCCACTTCCTGTTTTGGCTAGGGAACAGGAAGTGAAGGGGAATATCCCCAACAGAGTGCAAAAAAACTGACAGGGGTTAAAAATCCAAAATGAGAAAACGTTTTCTCTTTTGAAACTACTTTAAGAATTTAAATGAAAATGCAAATGGCCACAGGGGATGCTCACCTAGGTCCTAAGTATAAGTTTCCCAGCTTCTTTGTTCCCTAAAAGATGACATGCTTATTACTGTTTTTGTGACCTTTTGTACCTTGCATTTTTGACGCACATAGGTACAGGAAGGTTGTCATTTCCTGTAAATTGCATATGTAATAGTAATTAAATTATGCAATTCAGCTTTTACTCAGGCTGAAGTATTATTAAAGAGACTCAACCAGATAACTAAATGAAACTGACTTTTTCCTGCAAGAGAAGTAGTAGTATACTCACCTCTGTCTCCTCTATAATTAGGCTGCTTTAACACTGAGGTGCTTTATGGGCGCTATAGCGCTAAAAATAGCACCTGCATAACACCTGTCTCTCCAGTGTGAAAGCATCGAAGTGCCAGGAAAGCGCCGCTGTGCTTTTAACCCTTTTTCAGCCGTTAGCGGGGGTTTAAAGCATCCCACTAGCACCCAAAAAGGGCCGCAAAAACAATGGTAAAGTGCCACTAAAAAAATAGCGGCGCTTTAATGCCGACGCGCCCAACACCCCAGTGTGAAAGTAGCCTTAGTCAAGTTGAAAACATCTAGTTCAACCAATACGAAAAAAAAAATAGAAAACCTCCATATGCACAATCCTATACCCATAGTTGATTCGGAGGAAGGAAAAAATCCTCAACATGATCCGATTTGCTACAGTGGAGGAAAACTATATTCCTGACCCCCCAGAAGGTAATTGGATATTTCCTGGATCAACTACTCCTAGTGATATTACCTACAGTACAAATCTTATAATATTAAATGTATATTTTATGCATTAGGAATGCATCCAGCTATTTTTAAAAGCAATCTACTGCGCTGGCCAGAACTAGTTCTTAAGGGGGTCTAATCCATAGTCGAAAATTAAGAGGTTACTAAAATTACAAAAATTCCCATACGACAGAATAAAAACTCGGAAGTGATGTAACGTATTGTATTGTATTTGTATTGTATTTTTGGATGAAAACGATACTCAAACAAAAATCTTTGATCTGGTATCATATGAGAAACATTTTCGTGCTTGTCCCATTGGATAATTTTGCAAGACCTGTCCCGAATAACTCTCGAAAGCTGTGTACTAATGAACTAGATTATCTTACAATCGCTTTGAAAGTGGTGTTTTTCGACCTATTTTCTAATCGTGTATACTAGGCTTTACTGTGAAGAAGCCTTTCTGTATTTGGAGGTTAAATCTCTTTTCCTCCAGACGTAAAGAGTGCCCCCTTGTCCTTGAATAATTTTACACCCAATTCACCATAAGCCCAGAACTGGACTGCATATTCTAGATGGGTCTTACCAATGATTTGTAGAGGGGCAAAATTCTCTGTCTTTCTCTCGCTTGGCATTGCATGCTATTATTAAGTCTATGATCTACCAGAACACCCAGCTCCTTCTCCACTATTTACTCCCCCAGCTGTTCTCCTCCTGAAAAAAATGTATGATGCATGCATGTTTTTAGCCTCAAGTGCAAAGCTTTACATTTATCAACATTAAACCTCATTTGACACATAGTTGCCCAATTAAATAGTGCACTGAGGTTGGCTTGTAAGTTGGAGATATCCAGTAAAGATGATATTCCACTGTACATCGCATTGTGTTATCTGCAAAGACTGAAAGTAAGAAAGCACTCCAAAAGAACACATTTAACCCTTTGATCGCCCTTGATGTTAACACCTTACCTGCCATTGTCATTAGTACAGTGACAGTGCATTTTTTTTTAGCACTGATCAATGTATTGGTGTCACTGGTCCCCAAAAAGTGTCATTTTGTGTCAGATTTAAAGTGAAAACAGTGCAGTGCTAAGAATCAAATGTTGAGTACAGTCAAATCTTGAATTATGAGCATAATCCGTTCCAGGAGAATGCTTGTAATCCAAAGCACTTGCGAGTTTCCCCATAGAAGTCAATGGAAACGAAGATAATTTGTTCCGCATTGACTTCTATTACATGAAATACTGCATGTGGCCAGAGGTGGGGGGGCTCCGGAGAGCCTTGGAAATACTCGGGGACAGCTCGGCTGAACTCGGAAAGGCTCGGAAACACTCGGGAATGGAGTATTTCCGAGTGTTTCCAAGTATTTCTGAGTCATTGCGAGTATTTCCGAATGGCTCTGAACAGCTCTGAACTGTTCCGAGTGTCCCCGGCGCCCCCACACCTCTGGCCAAATGCAGAACTGCACCGCCCATTAGCTTGAATTCTGCTCGTTTTGCGAGACAACACTCGCAAACTGAGTCAGAATTAAAAAAAAAAAAAGTTGCTCGTATTTCAAAAAGCTTGTTAACTGCGTTACTCGTAAACCAAAGTTTCACTGTATTGACGTATCAACATACTGTGATATACAAAATAAATTTGTGATTAGCATATACAAAAAAAACTCTAAAACCATCATCTGATTGATAGTGTCTCTAAATAAAGTGTACTGTGTAAATTGTAAATCAACATTGGTAGTATAGTCCCATTGGTGATTAAAACATGAATCCATTAGTATATATTGATAGGAAGAAATCCAGGAGTGTAGGACTAAAGGAGTCACCGCTGTGTGTACATCCACCACCCAGGGGAGAAGATTAAATAGGCTTACCAGAAGATAGCATCAATCAGGTATGTGATATCAAAGCTCTGGATAGCGAGTGATGCAATTCCTCCTCCTCCTCAGCTGAGCAGGTGACGCATGATGGAAAGGACCCATATTGCATTGGGTTTGATGAGTCCTCTCCATGCCATTGCGCCTTTTTGCATTGTATGTTTTTTGTGATCACAGAGATTTTTTACTTGATGCAATACATCTTGCATTTATGTATGCTGTTAACCATAAACCCACCAAATGGTTCTCTGGTGGAAGGAGGTTTTTTACCATCTGGTACATTACTATCCTGATCCATATTCTCACATGCTGGGTTGAGGTTGCCTGAAGTGGCTCAGCTGAGGAGGAGCAATTGCACCACTCGCTATCCAGAACTTTGATATCACATGCCTGATTATTGCTACCTTCTGGTAAGTATATTTAATGTTCTTCCCTGGGTGGTGGATGCACAGTTGCCCACACGGCGATGACTCCTTTAGTCCTACACTCCTGGATTACATCCTATCAATATATACTAGTGGATTCATGTTTTACTCACCAATGGGGGGACTATACTATACTACCATTGTTGATTTACAATTTGCACAGTGCACTTTATTTAGAGACACTATCAATCAGATGATGGTGTTATTTTTTTGTATATGCTAATCACAATTTATTTTGTATATCACGGTATGTTGATATATCAATACTCAACATTTGATTCTTAGTGCTGCACTGTTTTCACTTTATTCATTCACACAATATTTGTTAAGATTGTAGTGCTGGCTGCTATTTATTTATGTGTATAGCGCAGTATTTTTATAATATTTAGTGTCAGATTTGTCCGCCACAATGTCCCACTAAAAAACGCTGATCGCCGTCATTACTAGTAAAAAAAAAAAAAGTGCATAAATCTATCCCATAGTTTATAGACGCTATAACTTTTGCGCAAACCAATCAATGTAGGCTTATTGGGATTTCTTTTACCAAAAACATGTAGCAGAATACCTATAAGCCTAAATTGATGAAGAAATTTGATTTTTTACATTTTTTTGTTTATAGCGCAAAAAATAAAAAACGCAGAGGTGATCAAATACCACCATAGAAAGCTATATTTGTGGGAAAAAAAGGACATCGATCTTTTTTGGGGTACAGTATTGCACAACTGCGCAATTGTCAGTCAAAGCAACGCAGTGCTGTATTGCAAAAACTGGCCTGGTCAGGAAGAAGGGTAAACCTTCTGGAGTTGAAGCGGTTCACTTTTAAATCTCTATTTAAGGTATGCGGGTTATTCAAAGTGGCATAATACCACATACATTGATCAACTACATCAAATGATAGGCCATAGGAAGTGGTTCACCTTAGCGTGCGTGGGGAACTGTGCCAAAGGGCAAACACCTCATGAGAATCTTTGGCATTTAACATTTCCTCGAAGGTCCAATGTCTCCCCTCAGCTTGCCATGGTTTCTTTCTCTGACCCCTACATCACTGCTGAGTTTTGTAGTGACATGACGTGGGGTTGACGTTGGGGGTCAGAAGAAGGAGCTATGGCATGTGAGGAGAGGACACAGGTTTGGAATATGTACTTGTTTCAAGTGAGTGGCTTACTAAAAAGCAAACCTGAATGGCCACCTTGTGGTTCTTCACCTTTAAAAACCAAGTCAGCTAAGGTAGCTCTCATAGACCTTTCCTCAAAGCTTCAGTTTAATTAGAATACAGCACAATTACTTCTTATGGCTGGAAGCAGTACACTTACATCATGCCTTCATGAATGCTTTGATAGTATCGAGTTGTTTAACTAGATAATGTAGAGCTTGATTACTTGTGGGTAACACATACCATTTATTACAGAAATTGTGTTAGCATTTTGACCAGTTCATGTGAATTGACACTCCAGTGCAGAAGCGAATTTGATTGTGTGTAAATGGAAGTAGTGGAGTGTGACATTGTTAATGCAGTAAAGACAATGTTCTTCTCTCTCTCTGTTTAGAAACACGGTAAAGAGAGGATGCTATGCTAATGAAATGCTCAGTGCTCTGAGCAAAATAAAAAAGGGTTTGTTCTTCGTACGTGAGAGAAAAAAGGTAATTTAGCAAGCGATTTTCTGTGCGTGTCTAGTTGTGCTGGACAGCCTAAAGATTCCAGGAAAATATGTTGCAAATATATAAATGGCTTTTTGGAAGGAAACCTGTCAATTGATTCAGTAATCAGTATAAGTCCAGTGTATGCAGAGTGAATAGCAATGTAAACACTTTGACTACATCTAGATTCTAATTAAGAAGAGGCAGACGCCTTCCAGTGGTTTTACAATGACTGGTGAAGGGCGCAGGTTGTCTGAAACATTGTGGCTAAATAGGAAATAAAACACAGCATCAGGTTGCACAGTGACTAGAATGATCCTTCTTCGCATAGCTCCCAACTGTCCCTGTTTACAAGGGGCTGTCCCTGATTTGGCGCAAAGTCCCTCTGTCGCTCTTTACTCCTCATTTGTCCCTCATTTTGTTCTGATCTATATAGTTGTATATAAAATGCACGTTTTATGTATCAAAAAGTGTTTCCCAGTGCTAAACCTTTCATCCGAATTCTAAATTGCTGCATTTGTTAATTCCAAAAGCCAATATAAAGGAATAGTAGTGGTAAAAAATAAGCAATTGTGGGTTCAACCAATCTTGTTTTTTTTGTACAATTCTCGTTTAAGGAGGCGTGGCAAGAGGTGTGTCCAATGCCTGCATACTTTTGCTGATAGGTGTCCCTCATTCCCATCTCAAAAAGTTGGGAGGTATGTTCTTCGTTTGATCGAAATTGTGGTGTGTGGAGCACACTATTTTATTTTGTTGTATTAAGACAATTATTCTTGAATTTCTATTTGAATTTAGTATGTGGATACTGTTATTATACTGTAGTGTTTCCTAAATTTTAGTTGGATGTGTATTACTATCCGGGGTATTACCTACAGTTTACTTTAAATGGATACTTTACGTTAAACTTTTAGTGCACTTATTCTCTTCTACCCCTTTCTACTCCCAGCATGTTCAATACATGCTATACACTCCATATAAAAACTACAAAGTTGCACAACGTTGGAGTGCAAATTTGATGCAACTTTGGATGGGTGCGACTTGGATAAGACTTTGGCTTTGATCCATTATAATGGACAACTGTTGCACTGTATAACTTTCAGGTACAACTTTCATGCATCGTTTGAGGGTTAACATTGAAGTCCATGACCCTCAAGTTGCATGAAAGTCGGACCAAAGTAGTGCATGAACTACTTTGAAGTCCCTGCAACTTTAAGTAGTACATATATGAATGGTTATCACTGGAAAATATGGGGAACAAATTGTCATACGACTTTGATATCCAGAGTCGCATGACAAGTCACACACGTGTGAATGGAGCCTGACATAAAACGATACTATCCCTAGATCCACACTGTGCAGTCTCACACAAGCCCTAGCTGCAGAAATTGCAGAAATCATAAACTTTATTCATATATGGATGCCATGGCCTCTATTCTCCTAAGTGGGTAGCCTGTTTGTCACCCTGCCAGGCTACAGGATGGACTTTCCTTTAAACTAAATAACATCCGATGGAAATGGTGAAAGAAAACTACATAACCTGTGATTGTCTAAGAAGCGGAAAACACAGGCTGTTTTTGGTATGTGAGGATAATCCTGGGAAATGCTGGATTAAAAGTACTTACAGCAGGGCTTGACACATTTTCTTTGAATCTAGGAGCCAGCAAAAAAGTTAGGAGCCAGTTTTTTATCACTAACAAAGCTTTATTTTCAAGGACAAAACCCCTTCTCCTATGTGGGCTCACAAAAGCCCAAGCGCCAGAACTCAATTTCTATTTCATGGCGACTTGGTGCCTGGGATTTGTCGAGCCCTGCCCTAGAGAATAAAATAGTGGTAGTTTCAATTTTATATGTCACATGATATTACCGTAAAATTTCAGTAAAAAATACAATAAGTTATATTTAGGGGGCACAAAAAAATGCAATAAATGACCCAAATTTTTTGTAAAATATAAAAGCCAAGGTTGCACCAAGTAAATAGATACTCAACATGTCAAACCTTAAATCTGTGTGCACCCGTGAAATGGCGTCAATACCCTATATTTTCCATAGGCTACCTTTTAAAAGCCCCCTATAAGTCATCAGTTTAGTGTTACAAAGCAGGTCTAGTGCTAGAATTATTGCTCTCATTTCGGCATGCACGGAGATATGTACCATGTGTATCGCAATCAATGTTTTCAGGTGTAGTCTCCCCGGCGCACTCGTTTACGTTTGTACGTGCATATATGTGGGGGTGGGCGGGCCTCAATTTTTTTGGAGGGGGGGATTTTATGTGCTTCAATGCAACTTTAATTTTTATACAATTAAAAGTGTTTTTTTTTTTTTTACTTTAACTTATCTTTTCCTCACAAGTCCCCTATGTGATGATTGTTTTGGTGACAGGTTCTCTTTAATGAGACATCCAGGTTCTAAAATAAATGTATTTAGTTACTCCCGAAATTCGTTTTTATTTATTTAGTTTCGTTAAAAAAAATGCATTAGTCCGAAAATCCGAAATAATTAAGGTCGAATCTGTCATTGAAGGCTTATGGTGTCTGTTGAACGTTCTAAGAAGATTTGACGGAGCAGCTAAACTGTACGACACCGCAATCGTACATTTCCGGTTGAATGTTCCGCCTACAAGCTATAGTAGAATTCAAATGTTGTATGACACTGGTAATAATTATATTTATTAATTATTATTACTAGTCAACCAACATTAGAATTCTTCTATAGCCTATGGGCGGAGCACTTGACCATAAATGTCCTCTTGCGGTGACTGCTTCGTCGAATCTTCATGTCGAATCTTTTCTCTCTATGTCGAATAATCTTGGACTAATAGAGTTAGGTTAGGCACATTCGACCTTTTTTGCTATTGTCTCTATAATGTCTAATCTTTTCTCTCTATGTTGAATCTTTTCTCTCTATGTAGAATAATCTTGGACTAATAGAGCTAAGGTTAGGCACAGCTGACCACAGGTTCGATGGACACAGATCGCTATTGTCAACGTCATGTCAAATCTCCTATCTATATCGAACTGTTGTCGCAACGAAAATGAAAAAAAAGCATTTGTTTATGTCAGATCTTTTGGTTTTCGGATTCGGCGCAAAGCGATAACGAAAATACCCGAAATTTGGACAAAAATGCATTCGGACGAAAACAAATGCACATGTCTAAATTGTCTCCCCTGTGCTCCACTGAATATAATGCACATCACACTGCATTACATTCTTTATTGGCCTTGATGGCTGGGGAAACTGTCAACGGGGACACAGGCGTGACATCATACATGTCACTACTGGGTCAGTAACAATAAGGGGACATGTGTCTGCTCTCCTCCCTCCCCTCTACCTGGTGGCACCCGCTATGCCAGTCTCAGGCCCACAGATGGGCAAACGGAGCCCAGGAAACATAGCGTGAGGGGCGAGAGTGCGGGGTGCTTTGAAATCTTCAGGGGGCAGCGCTGCTGGCCGAATGCTTCCATCTGACAAGTAAACCTGGCTGACAAAAGCCCATATACCAGGATGCAATTTCTAGTTGCCATTGGACCTGGCGCCTTGGATTTGTCAAGCCCCGACTTACAGGTATCACATAGATAACTTTATTCTTGTTTATTTGATGGACTCATAACAATATTACAAGCTCTACAACTAAACTTGAGCCACTGTAGTTTCTGAAGTAGGGATATGCTTGAGTTTGGATGAACTTGGGTTCTTACGGATCAAGAAAAATTTACCTGCACATCTCTTCAACAGGAGTTAAATGATCAATTTCCCAGTTGCGGGGGGGTTCCTAAATCCAATTTGTTTGTGTGGATGTAGCAATCTGTTTTTTTTTTCTTTTTGTTCAGCCCACTGCAGGAACAAAAACAAAAAAATAACAGTATAGCCAGGTTAGGGGTGTCAGGCTGTAATACTGTCCTACCTTCTGCCCAAGCTCAGCCCTGATAAGATACTGAAAAATATTCATATAAAAAGTGCTGTCAGGAATACATTAAAGAAAACCAAAGGGTTTTTTTTTTTATGTTACTCTCGTCCAACAGGAGCCAGGTCAGCCTCCATGAAACCTTAAGCCTAGTACACACTGCTAGTTTTTTTCGTTGAACTCGCTGAATGAAAAAAGACCTGACATCTCAAGTCGGAGCTGCTGTACTAACAATCCAATGTTAATACAGCGATCTCCCCTGCTGCTCTATTGTGTTCTGACAGGGGGGTGGCTCCCCGCCAGAACACTCTGGTCAGTGCTCTCAGCCATTGGCTGAGAGCGTTGATCGGGAGCCAGTTGGCAGACCTTTTTCGGTCATGACTCGGACCGCCTGAGGAACACAGGGGCTGAATGTCAGCTGGTTTCTATTAAAGCGGTTGATGCTGTCCGACATTCGGCCCATGTGTGTGGGCTTTACAGGTTAACAGTGGATTGCTGTTTCTTCGAGAGAGATTGAATAAAACTAACATTTCTCAGAGAGGTAAACACTGCAACAAAACTTAAAAAAACAAGGCGAGGAAGGAAAACATGGCAGCACGATGAGCACATTAGGTCAGCTGCTGCGGTCTGAAAAGCCCCTGGAACAGCCCCTGATGACATAATTTATGACAAAACGTGTTGTCTGGCATCGTCACGTCCATTGTGGAAGGATGAGACGTTTAGGAGATGATTTTTTAAGCCTGCGATATCTTACTTTTGTAAGTGTTACTCTTGTTTTAATAAAAAGGTGCTTGGTTTACCTGTACTATTAGGCACGTTTCACTCTTTGTAGTATATGACAACATATGCCATGTGAGGCATTGTGGTACATGTAATGCCAGCGGATACCTGTTATGACCACCGTAACTGTCATCTATTTACAGCACTGAGTGACCTCAGTTTGTCTGGAGGCCCACTCTCCAGACAAGTAAGAGTTTACATTTGTCATGGTGGCAGAGTGGGGATGTCATGGGACAAGATCCTAATTGGAAATGGCAGAGGATTGTTTTGTTTATCACAAAGTTCATGTTCTTTGTGGAACGTTTGGACTGGATTATTTTAATTAATTAACTGTATATGCGTTTTTACACAGGAGTAGGCACATGAGTTGTAAGTCTTAAAAGGATAACGTGGTGTTTTTTATGAGGTCTGAATCATCCAATAAGGCAATGTCACCAAGGCAAAGAAGTGGGTAGCTGGCTAAAGGGGAGGAAGGGGGAAATAAGCATGCTAAATTATTTGCTTAGTGCAAATTTAGAAGCCTTTTCAATATAATGAATTAAAGGGCGCCCCTGTCCTATCCCTCTCTATGCGATGCAGTCTTGTACTTTAATTTAATATGATCCATGCTATGGGGAGCATGGCATGGGGTATTTCATTTGCCTGAATATTCTATGGTACAAAAAGGTCGCTCTTTTCCAGGTCAAAATGTTGCTCTTCCATTCAGGAGGCTGATTGTGATTAGAAAACCTGGGATTATACTCAAGTCGTAGTCCCCTAATACCAAGCGCAAATCTGTGTTTTCCACTCACACAGGAACTGTTAGTGGCTGTTTTTTTTTTTTGCTATCATATGAGTCAAAACTACCTATCTGGGTTTGTATGAAGCTTCTACACAGTTTTTAACATAACTTTTTCTTTTCAATAGATGTGTAAGCAAAGATAGCGAACAGATAACACACAGACAAATGTACTTATTTGTGTGCACTTTATTTGCTCGTCACATAGAAAAAGTACAAATAACTGGCCACTGCCCTCACCTATAACTAGCCTTTGCAGCAAGGAGCACATGGGAGGGCAATGCATGGAAAACAAAACCAAAGAAATCCGGCTCAACCTATTGACCAGCCTGCAACCAACCAAATTATCCTGTCTAACAGTATGTGTTGCCCTCCTTGCTGCAAAGGCCAGTTATAGGTGGGGGCAGCGGTGTATTTAGGTGCGCACCCCCTAATTTAAATATGACCCACCCCTACCTGTTTATGACCCGCCCTGTCATCTTCATGGAATGAGGACAGAGGGACGCCATGGGATGAGGATAGAGGGACGGCGTGGGATGATGAAAGCCGTGGGAAGAGGACAGAGGGACGCCGTGGGAGGAGGGACAGAGGGAGGTCGTGGAAGGAGGGACAGAGGGACGTTGTGGGGGGAGGGACAAAGGGACGTTGTGGGAGGAGGGACAGAGGGACGTTGTGGGAGGAGGAACAGAGGGACGTTGTGGGAGGAGGGACAGAGGGACGCTGTGGGAGGAGGGACAGAGGGACGCTGTGGGAAGAGGAGAGAGGGACGCCGTGGGAGGAGAGAGAGGGACACCTTGGGAAGAGAAGAGAGGGACAAAGTGGGAGGGGGAGAGAGGGACAAAGTGGGAGGGGGAGAGAAGTGGGAGGGGGAGAGAGGGACAAAGTGGGGGAAGGAGAGAGGGAAGCCGTGGGAAGAGGAGAGAGGGACGTGGCATCTTTTGATTTAGAGGAGGGGAGTGGTAAGGGCATATGTGCTGGGGGGTGCTTTCGGAAGGGAGAGGACATGTGCTAGTGGGGGGGTCAGATCCCCTCTTATCTCCCAAAGCACCCCCCAGCACATATCCTCTACCCCCTCCCCTCACTCCCCTCACTCCATGTGTGCATCTGTGTTACCTGCCCCCCCCCTCGGTTACTGTGTCCCCCTCCACTGTAAACAATGCACAGACCTCAGAACAGCAGTGCGGCTCTCGCAGTGCAGTCAAGTCCCTCCTCCGTGGCTCCTCCTCCTCCTGGCTGTGTACACGAGAACTTTGGAGCTGAGGAGGAGGATCCTCAGTGATCTATATGCAGCTGTCAGTGGGGAGAAAGGTGTCTGCTGCCTCAGAAAGGCGATCGGATCGCTGCATGTGGGACCCTGGGTGGCAGATGTCTCAGGCGCCCCTCTCAGGTCAGTTACCGGAGCTCAGTGCCAGAACTTGTTCTGGCACTGGGCTCCAGGATTCAGCTGTACACCCCTGATGGGGGGCCCTGTGTGCGGGAGCCAGGAGGAGGGTTAGGGGCTATTTTTGTGCGGGGGTGGCTTTTTTGCCACCCCCCCTGCAAAGTGCTGCCCTAGGCCTGGGCCTTGTCGGCCTAGGCCAAGATAGAGCACTGGGTGGAGGCAGCGGCCATTTGTTTGTACTGTTGAAATACTGATGAGGGGACGCACTGGGCACCTTTGCTGCCATTGTGCTATGTGCTGGGTGTCCAGTGCGCCCCTGTGTCTTTAAGGAGGGGTGGGCTCCCTCCAGGCTCACCTGCCCTCTACCTATCCATTATAATGCATGTGCTTCCACTGTGGAGGCTGCAGTTAATATTGGGGTGCTTTGAAGGAGCTCTGCAGCTTACGCATATATTTGCATATGTGTGCAAACGAAACCCCTGTTTTTAATGCATACTGTTAGACAGGATAATTGGGTTGGTTGCAAGCTGGTCGGTAAGTTGAGCTGGGAATTTCTTTGGCTTTGTTTGGCTTGTCACATAGAGCATGGCTGCTAATGCAGCACGGTACATCTCCTATGAAAAGATGCTTTAGGGAGGTGATTTCTGGGAAAGTTTACCAGGCTGCAGATCTTACATAATAGCTATTGTAAAGAGCTCTGGCAGACTGCAGGAGAAGGAAGGGTGTGGCGGTGTTATACAGTGCTGCTCTGCCTTACTATCACTTCTTTATTATCGATCAGAACATAGTACTGATCTTCACACAGGCCTTAGTGCTTTGCCAGCACACAAAATCCAGCATCTATGTATTCCACCAATCAGTACATAATCTAACAGTCCTCTCAGTTTGTTACAATTGTAAATCAGATCAATCTTTTAAACATCCACAGAGGATGCATGTCATCTACCATACAAAACTGGTCATTGTGTAAGATAGTGCCTTCCATCAGTCCTATGGGTGATGCTGGATGACAGCTTCACATGCTGCTTTTTCCCATGGATAAATGTCACATAGGCACAGCTTGCATTTCAATGCTATTGCTCTTTTCCTGCCATACATGCGTAGGGGGAGCAATGAACTTCCAAAAAGCATGGCACAGAAAAAGCCAGGATTTTAAATCAAGAATCTACAAAATGTATAGGGCATCAGCTGACCTTGTTGTTAGGATGGATTAGCACTTTTGCATCGTGGTAACGTGAAACAATGAACAGTATGCACCTTGGCATGCTGCGATGGCATTCATTCTGTAGCACATTGCAATACATGGTAACACGCTTCCGTGAAATTAATGGACTAACTTAATGCACAAATGGACCAACTACACAAGAAAAGAGAGTATCCCAGTCCTGTTTTAAAACCAGTGATGTCATCACTGGGCCTCTGTACTTTTCTATGTAATGCAAGCAGATCATCATTTGTGCTAGGGGCCACCAGAGAACTGTACATAACTTTCTGAAAACATCACAGCACCTTGCCTCAGTACCCCTCTCAAGAACTCTCAGCCTTGTTGCACGCAGTGGTGATGCTGAGCCTCCATGACTGAAAGAACTGAAATGCAAAAAATGGAATAAACAGGCCAGGAACAGTCAGAATGGGGAGGAAAGGGCTAGATGATGCAGGACGTCCTCCAGCTAAGAAATGTAGAAAGAAAACCTGGTACACAAGCTACGGTATAACTCCTTGGGACTTTAATTGACAGACCAAATGTAATAAAAAAAAGTCAATATTTATTAGACAAAAATGGAAAAGGTAAATACAATGACATGGAAATATCAAGTGTACAAATATAAACAAGATAAAAATGCATAAAGCGTATGAGACTTAGCTGCCCTGGATATATGTGGTGGGCTAGCATAGACAAATGCCATATATGACGCCTGACATGTTTTGGATGGAATTTTCCTTCTTCAAAGGCTTTGTATCACATATGAGGGTATGTAATTGTTCTATAATGTAGACAAATCACATATTTAGTGCAAAAAATTCAATAATATCTGCATAATCAAACCTTGCTGATAAAGTCGCATATGCGACCCCAAAATTATTTACATTTAAACCAACCTGTATAAGTGCAGAAAAATGCCACGAATGTACTTACAAAAGCGGTTGGCCAACGATGAGCATAATATAGAGGTCAAAGGCATATGTAGCCAAGGAGCCAGATCAGGGAAGGGCCAGTAAGATGGAGTGTGGGCCAATGTATTGCGATGCTGTTGCATGAGGCAAGAGGGAGTCAAATGCTGCAAGAGCACCCAGTCAGTGCGGGATAGATATCCGCACTGATCGTTGGGCCGTATAGTGTGTAGACCACAGCTGCACAATATGTAGATCTGTAGATATAAACATAATATAATGGTAGCTAATTACAATTGTGGCAATGGTTAGAATCACCAAAACTAGAGTCGATCAATGTGCTTGTCTAAAGACCGACCCATCAAAATTTAATAGTGCATAAAGTGCTTGTATTGTATCTATGGAAGTCATACCTATAAGCGCTGATCATAGGGAGGTCCCACTCTCTGCTGCATAGGATTTTAATACCACCAGTACTGATGTGCAACTATAAAGAAAGCACAAGGAATACTAGATGGTAGACATGTGCGCCGTCAATAAATTTGTTTTGTTCCGTTCCGTATTAGAACTCATTCATATTTCGTAATTCGTGTCTGAAATTTCGTACGAAATACGAATTTTCATTAGGTTCGTTAACTTTTCGTAACAATTACGAATGTTCGTTATGATGAATAATTTATCATTATGAGGGGTTCCCACCATCCTTGTGCTGTGCTGACTTCCTGGGGTTCTAACTTTTAGGTTTGTTAACTTTTAATAACAATTACGAATGTTCGTTATGATGAATGTATTATGAGGGGCTCCCACCATCCCTGTGCTGTGCTGTGCTGACTTCCTGGGGTTCTAACTTTTAGGTTTGTTAACTTTTAATAACAATTACGAATGTTCGTTATGATGAATGTATTATGAGGGGCTCCCACCATCCCTGTGCTGTGCTGACTTCCTGGGTTTTTTAACTTCATCATAACGAATAATCGTAATTAACGAACATTCTCGTTTCCGCTGTAATGGAATTTGGATCCGAAATTCGTAAACGAAATTTCGTACTAGATTTGAAAGCATAGCAATTCGTATTTCAGATCCTCCCGAATGTACGAATTTACGGAAATTCGTACGAAATTTTCGATTCGTACAAAACTAATCGCACATGTCTACTAGATGGATCAAGTGTGCCAAAGAAAAACAGAGGCATGAAGTTATATTACATATAGAAAGGCCCTGGTTGACCAAAAATGGAGCCAGGTTGCCAATTATTGATGATAAGATTAATGGGTAAAAAAGCTTGAGAGAGGATATTGCCTGTAGTATGTTAGTACAAAGATGTTGCTGCGACGGCCTGGCACATCACAATGGCCAGATAGTGCAGCCATACTGCTTAAATATAGGAAGTATAAACAGCTGACTAGGATCACTAATTAGCAACCCGAATCGGCTGTGGCCTGGCCACAGAAGCTGCGCTGTGCTGTATGCGCGGCTAGTGTGATTGGGTGCTCTCAGATGAAATGGCGCGCGGCCTCGGCCCGTCCCAAGGGGGCAGAGCTGCTTCTCGCGTCACGACGTCACCGGCGCGTGCAAGTCCCGGATGCCCGCGCCTCACGATGGAGCGCAAACATGAAGGGAATTAGCTAAGAAATGAGGCAGGCTTTGTCTGGTTTGCTGCAGCTTCTAGTACACGCTGTTGGAAGCTTACATATTTATGTGTATGTTTATATACATGTGTGCGTATGTATGCACATACTGCTAGCTTATGCAAGCTTTGTTTCCATTTTTTTATTGCACGTTTATTAGCGTGCTGAGACTGATTAGAAACACTACAATTACTATATGGCTAATCCAGTAATCTCAGCAGTTGTTTAAGAGTAACACCTAGCATTGAGGAAGAATGAAAATCTTGAAAATGACAAACATCATGCAGCCATATGAAATATACATAAAAAATGATGTTAACATGGGCATTACAGTGTTAACTCAAAACATTTGCATACTGGAATACTCTATACCCCTAGTGCCCAACCTGTGGCCCATTGTTACTTGCTGTATGGCCCTTTGCAAACTCCAGCACCTAATAGTGAAAGCATTCTTTTGTAAAGAGGCTGACGGTGGTTTGTAGAAATCTTATGTAGCATGTCCACAGTCTGTATAGGTCCATACACACGATCAGAAAATCGTCCAAAAAATACCGCTTTCAAAGCTATCGCACAATAATGTGATCTTTAGTACACAGCTTTTCTCCAAAACTATCCGAAGGGACAAACACAAAAAATGTTCTCATACGATACCAAATTGTACGATTTTTGTTTACCCACCTGCCGACCAGCTGCCGTTATTATACTGCGGCAGGTCGGTACGATCCTGCGAACCATCATAACTGTATATCGGTCCCTTTAAGCGGGATAGCAGGCGCGTGTGGGGGTGCCGATGCTTGTGACCAGTAGCCGTGATGACCGCCGGCCACGAGCGATCGCGGGCACAAGAGGCAGAACAGGGACGTGTGTGTAAACACACATATCCCAGTTTTGTGAGGAGAGGAGAGGCAGATCGTGAGTTCCTACGAGCTGGGAACCCCGATCTGTCATCTACTATAGTCAGTCCCATCCCCACAGTTATAACACACACATCGGGAACACGGTTAACCCCTTCATCGCCCCCTAGTGTTTAACCCCTTCCCTGCCAGTGACATTTATACAGTAATCAGTGCATTTTTATAGCACTGATCTCTGTATAATTGTCAATCGACCCAAAAATGTGTCAAAAGTGTCCGCTGAGTCCGCTATAATGTTGCAGTCTCGATAAAAATTGCAGATCGCCGCATTACTAGTATAAAAAAAAAAAATAATAAAAATGTCATAAATCTATCCCCTATTTTGTAGCCGCTATAACTTTTGTGCAAACCAATCAATATACGCTTATTGTGATTTTTACATTTTTTTTACCAAAAATATGTAGAAGAATACATATCGGCCTAAACTGAGGAAAAAAATTAGGTTTTTTTTATATACTTTTGGGGGATATTTATTATAGCAAAAAGTAAAAAAATATTGCTTTTTTTTCAAAATTGTCACTCATTTTTTTTTTATAGCACAAAAAATAAAAACTGCAGAGGTGACCAAATACCACCCAAAGAAAGCTCTATTTGTGGGGAAAAAAGGACGTCAATTTTGTTTGGGTGCAACATCGCACAACTGTGCAATTGTCAGTTAAATCGACGCAGTGCCGAATCACAAAAAGTGCTCTGGTCAGGAAGGGGGTAAATCCTTCCGGGGCTGAAGTGGTTAAGCGCAATAGCAGGAGTGTGCAGTGGGGGTGCCGATGCTCGTGACCGGCGGTCGCAATGACCGCTGGCCACTAGCTATTGTGGGCACAAGAGGCAGAACAGGGACGTGTGTCTGTAAACACACACATCCCAGTTCTGTGAGGAGAGGAGAGAGAGATTGTGAGTTCCTACGAGCTGAGAACCACGATCTCTCATCTCATCTCCTATATCCCCCCGTTAGAAACGCACACATAGGAAACACAGTTAACCCCTTGATCGCCCCCTAGTGTTAACCCCTTCCCTGCCAGTAACATTTATACAGTAATCAGTGCATTTTTATAGCACTGATCACTGTATGAAAGTCAATCGACCCAAAAATGTGTCAAAAGTGTCCGATGTGTCCGCCATGATGTCGCAGTCCAGAGAAAAATCACAGATTGCCGCCATTACTAGTAAAAAAATAAATAAATAAATAAAAATGCCGTAAATCTATCCCCTATTTTGTAGACGCTATAACTTTTGCACAAAGCAATCAATATAAGCGTTTTGCGATTTTTATTATCAAAAATATGTAGAAGAATACATATCGGCCTAAACTGAGGGAAAAAATTGCGTTTTTAAAAAAAAAATTGGGGCTATTTATTACAGCAAAAAGTACAAAATATTGTGGGGGGGGGGTTTCAAAATTTTTGCTCTTTTTTTGTTTATAGCGCAAAAAAAAAAAAAAAAAACACAGAGATTATCAAATACCACCAAAAGAAAGTTCTATTTGTGGGAAAAAAAGGACATCAATTTTGTTTGGGTACAGCGTCGTACGACCGCGCAATTGTCAGTTAAAGCGATGCAGTGCCGTATCGCAAAAAAAGGCCTGGTCATTGAGCAGTCAATACTTCTGGGGCTGCAGTGGTTAATCAGTACAGTTTTCATCCAAAAATACAATACAAATACAATACATCACTTCCGAATTTTTATTCTGTCGTTTGAAAATTTTCGTACTTTAGTAACCTCTTCATTTTTAATATGGAGTCTAGCATGCAAAAAACAAACAAAAAACGGACGATCATTTGTCCGATAATCTCATTGTGTGTACTAGGCTTAACTCATGCAGCATGTCTTCAGGCTCCAACCACCCCTGTTCCGGGTATGCAGTCTCTGATTGTCTCCTCTAATACAGTCTGAGATGTCTGACAGCCTTTCCTTGTACACTGAATATTATGTATGGCAGGTGATGCCCCCTACACCTTGTAAGCTGACAACCTCTCCTCTAAACTCTTCTTCAAAAGGGGTCAAATAGGGTAAAAACAGAAAGCTTCTGAATAGGCAAACGTAGCTAAACTTTACCAGGATTTTTTTTTTTTTTTTTTGTGGAGCTCCTGTTTTATAATGTTTACATTATTTCTTGACAGTTACTGGGCACACATGCTACAAAGCTTGCTAAAAAAAAAAGATTCTGAATGGATAAACATGGGTTAACTTTGCCATAAACTTTTTTTTTTTTCCAGAGCTCTTGTTTATGGTGTCTAAATGATTTCCAGTTTACAGGGGAAAAGAAAGGTGTTTTTTGTTAAAAAACAAAATAAAAAACATTGTAATCTCTAGAGAGAAATGGTCTACAGTGGCTGCCCATAGTGTAAGAACTGGAAAAGGCATTTGAGGTTATATGCAAATATTGACTTTTTCATTAAAAGATGTCCTTAACCCTGCCCCATGCCTCCTGACAAGTCCTTACTGGTAAGTAAAGCCATTAAAGGACCAATGGGGGAAGGAGGTGAGGCAGCTTGAGAGGAAGTAGGGCAAGACCAACTTTTGCATATAACATTATTACATTTTTACAGAAGGCTTGGAGTTCTATTCTCCACCTATAATAATATAAAGAAAATATCCTGCTGTTTTCATGGGATATATAGGGGTCATATTAAAGGGTCACAACACTGAGAGGCACATAGGAAACTAGCTGAGGGGACATCCAGGAGCCACAAAGAGGTGGACACACAGAAGCCAGACTGAGGGGGCACATAGAAGCCAGACACCTACACACTCCTAATATACTTATCATACCCTACTCACTCCTTCCTGCATATACTGCCTTCTGTCATGTGTACCACATTGCTCTCCTGCACATACAGCCCCTTTTACACCCTCCATACATCATACTTCCCATTGTCATATTCTCTGCTTTACTCTTCTGCACATGCAACCCCTTTCATACCCTCCATATATCATATTGCGTGCTGGCATATTTAGAATATATCATATTCATATTTAGTATCATATATCTTATTTTGCTCATATATCCAGGATTATTTTTGTATGCCTGGATGTTTCCTCCATTTCAGCCTCCAGCAGTGTTGTCAGTGCCAAGGGCAGTTTTGAATCTTAACCTAGCTTTTTTTCTTCAAGGAAACCATTGGCCAGAAAGGCTATTCATGGTTTCTGTAACATTAATCACACTTGATTCTGCCTTTGCTCATCTCCCACAGTCAATTTTCTAATATATTTATTTAGCTTGTTTATTTCTAACCAGTAGTGTACACTGTGGCCAGAACAAGATATTGATGCTTTGCAACACCCAGGAGTAGGACTGAAATAGCTATTAGTCTCTATGGCCACTTCCCAATGTGGGAGATTTACTAAAACTGGTGCACTCAGAATCTCTTGCAGCTGTGCATAGTAACCAATCAATCAGCTGCAGGGGAGCACATGAATATCATAATACTGTCTGAGCTCTTGGCAGGCTGGGGAGAGTAAACTCTTATGCCCCGTACACACGGTCGGATTTTCCGACGGAAAATGTGTGATAGGACCTTGTTGTCGGAAATTCCGACTGTGTGTGGGCTCCATCACACATTTTCCATCGGATTCTCTGACACACAAAGTTTGAGAGCAGGATATAAAATTTTCCGACAACAAAATCCATTGTCGGAATTTCCGATTGTGTGTACACAAATCCGACGCACAAAGTGCCACGCATGCTCAGAATAAATAAAGAGATGAAAGCTATTGGCTACTGCCCCATTTGTAGTCCCGACGTACGTGTTTTACGTCACTGCGTTCAGAATGATCGGATTTTCCGACATCTTTGTGTGACCGTGTATATGCAAGACAAGTTTGAGCCAACATCTGTCGGAAAAAATCCATGGATTTTGTTGTCGGAATGTCCGATCAATGTCCGACTGTGTGTACGGGGCATTAGGGATCATCAAACAACGTAAAGACATTTTTTGTTACTTTTGATATGTGGGGTGGGGAGCTGATTTTGGAAAGTTACCGTTAAAAGGTACAATTACCATTTAAATGCTTTGACCTATCTTACCATATCATAAATATAATAACCTTTAATCTATTAAAGCCCAGCATGTTCTCTGTCTGTCATTCCTATGGGTCAAAATGTGCTTTCAAGATTTAGTAGACTCTAGACCAGGGATCTCCAAACTGTGGCCCGGGGGCCAAATGTTGCCCTTTGCTTACCTTTATCTGGCCCTTGGGCCACTATTTATCCCACTAATATGAGACACTACTCTGCCCTCTGACACCAAAAATGGGGCATAATTCCTGCTACTGACATCAACAATGGGGCACCATTTCTCTCACTGACACCAACAATAGGGCACTATTTCTCTCCATAATACCAAAGATGGGGCACTGTTTACTCCCACTAATGCCAGAAAAATGTTTTACTCCTGCTGAAAACAGTCCAGCCCCCCCCCCTAAAGTCTGAAGGACAATAAACTGGCCCTTTGCTTAGAAAGTTTGGAGACCCCTGCTCTAGACCCATAACATAATGCAGGACCCATCATGTTCCCTATGTGACTGCTGTCCATGGTCCTGAACTGAACCGATGGCATTTAGAGGGATTTCTTGCTGCTTGTAACTCTACACTGATTAGATGTGAAAGGAGAGGTCTGCTTTCTAATGTTAGCTGAGGCATAGTGTTGTGTACTGTAGACAGTGCTCTCTACCATGTGTGAATGAACGCTTTGTGCCCCCCGTAGTCTTCTGTCCTCACATCACTTACTGCTGTAGGCTCTTTCCAACAGTGCTGGACTGAAGACATTGGCCTTATGTTTTAAGTTACTTGCTGACTCCACAGCATACTGTCAAGTTTGTTTAGTTGAAAAAATATATTACATTAAAGTGGTCTTAACAGACTGCTAATGCCTTGTGAGCGATGGCAACTTGGTGCAAGGCACATTTTCTCACTGTTTGCACCTACTGCAGATTAGTTTGTCAGTGGAGAGAAGGCATGATCATCAAATTCATTACTTGTACTTTGTGCATGTGATAATTCAGTTTTCAGATCAGGATTCAGGAATTCAGCATTAGAATCAGGATTCAGCAATAACTGGGGGAATCCATATTGAATCTGTGTGCTTACTAACTCAAATCCTGTAAGATGACTTTGCAAGATGTCACAAAATTCCACAGAAAACAAGAATATGGTGTTGGCCCATACACATATGACTTCCTTGTATATAGTTCATCAGTATTATTCTGAAAGTAGAACTCAAGGAAGCTGTAAAGACAGTACTTAAAGTGGATGTAAACCCCATTCATGAAATCTGACCTGGGCACATACAGTATATCTGTAGTGTTTTCTTATCTCTATAAAGCCCCAAGTCCCATGGCTTTCTCCTGCTCCATTCCTCTGTTATCAGCATGATAACTTCTGACAAGTTCCCAGACACAGGAGATAAAAGCAGCTGAAAATTTGTGTTGGGTGGGTGCTTAGAGATAAATAAGCAGAGAGCTGGTCTATTCACAGCACAGCTCTGCAAGTTTCTTCATTCCTCTGCCTATGTGGAGGGGGGGGGGGAGCTTTTCCTCAGCTGTCACAGTGTATGCCCAGACTCCACACCCAATGTTTGAACAGGAAGAAAAAATTCGAACACAATGTTCACTCTCTAAACAGTGTAGAAAGCTGAAGACAGCAGATATACAAATAAAACTTATGTAGAGAGATTTGTTTAATCTCTGTGTATCATCTGAGGCTGCTTACTTCACTGGGTATATGTGAGGGTTTACATCCACTTTAAAGTAGAAATAAACCTCTGAAAATTCTTTTTTCAACTGGGTCCCAGGAGATTTTAGCCATACTGTGATAGAATGCACAGCATAAGGCCTCTTGCACACTGCAGCTTGAAAAGGCTAAGTACAGCGTTTTTTTTCTTGTTTTTTTTTACTGATCTAAAATGCAGCCCGTTGTTTACAATATGCTTGTACACACGGGTGTGTAACCAAGTGCTGTGGATTCTTGAGCAAAAAAACTACTGTATGCAGTACAATTACATACAAATTGAAAGTGTTTGGGTTTGACCTCATATTATATGGTTTTGGTAAATCTAAAGGAAAATTGTACAAGGACATTTTATAATGTATGGCCAGCCATACCTGACTAGTGATCCCTTCCTGTGATGTGCTGTCAGCGCTCCCATCGGCCATGGGCACTGTCATCTTCTCCTGGTCTTCCTTCTGGGTTGTGACTTTTCAGACGCATGATTTGCACGACCTTGATGACATCATCACCTGCGTGCATGCACATGGGAGTCACAGAGCGTGTACACAAATGCTGGAAGGCAAGGAGAAGAGTTTATGACAGAAGAGACCAATAGTGTCTCTACAATCATACAAATCCTAACTGTCAGCATTTTTTAGGTTTAATTCCACTTTAATCCAGATATGTACCGTATTTATTTATGTATTAAATAATATACATTTTTTAGGTACAACTTGCATATGTACCTGAAACTGTCTTAGTTGATATTAGTTGCCTGGAATCCCCTGACAGCAGCTCTTATGCCTCATACACGCGGTTGGATTTTCCGACGAAAAATGTTCTATGGGAGCCTTTTGTCGGAAATTCCGACCATGTGTAGGCTCCATCGGACATTTTCCATCAGATTTTCCGTCACACAAAATTTGAGATCTGGATCTCAAATTTTCCGGCAACAAAATCCGATCGTGTGTGCACAATTCTGACTCACAAAGCTTCACGCATGCTCGGAATCAAGCAGAAGAGCCGCACTGGCTATTGAACTTCATTTTTCTCGGCTCATCGTACGTGTTGTACGTCACCACGTTCTTTACGTTCGCAATTTCCGACCAACTTTCTGTGACCGTGTGTATGCAAGACAAGTTTGAGCCAACATCTGTCGAAAAAAATCCATGGATTTTGTTGTCCAATGTATGATCGTGTGTACGAGGCATTAGACTGGGAGAGGGCGAGAAAGCGAGTTGGCTCATCAAGGTCCTGTGCTTTGTACAGTGCTATAAGTTAACACTGTCAACATGCTTTCTGAAAAGGAAAACACAAAAGATGACCTCAACAATGTGGTGCTGCTCCTTTATTGTTCAGTCAGCAGACTGCCTTGTTTCCTCCAGCCTCCAGTGTTTCCTAAACACTATGGAGAAGAGTGAGATCACCATCCTAGCTATGCTGTCAGGCAGGGGGACTCAGGTCACCAGATAAGATTAACCACTTCAGCTCCGGAAGGTTCACCCACTTCCTGACCAGGCCATTATTTGCAATACAGCACTGCGTTGCTTTAATTGACAATTGCGCGATCATGCAACATTGTACCCAAATAAAATTGATGTGCTTTTTTTCCCCACAAATAGAGCTTTCTTTTGGTGGTATTTGATCACCTCTGCAGTTTTAATTTTTTGCGCTATAAACAAAAAAACCCCAACAATTTAAATAAACAAGACAATATTTTTTACTTTTTTTACTTTCTGCTATAAAACATATGCAATAAAAATATTTAATTTTTAATTTCTTCATCAATTTAGGCCAGTATGTATTCTGCTACATGTTTTTGTTAAAAAAAAAAAAATCCCAATGAGCGTATATTGATTGGTTTGCGCAAAAACTGTAGCATCTACAAGCTATGGGATATATTTATGGAATTTTTATTTATTTATTTTACTAGTAATGGCGACGATCAGTGTTTTTTTTTTTTTTTTGTTTTTTGTGGCGGACAAATCTGACACTTATACCGCATACACACGTTCAGACTTTTCGACAACAAAGGTCCGATGGTCTTTCCGACGGAGTTACGACGGACTTTCGACGGACTTTCTAACGAACGGCAATGCCTACACACGATCACACCAAAGTCCGAAGAATTTGTAAGTGATAACGTACGACCAGACTAAAATAAGGAAGTTGATAGCCAGTAGCCAATAGCTGCCCTAGCGTTGGTTTTTGTCTGTCGGACTAGCATACAGACGAGCGGATTTTTCAAACGGACTCGAGTCGGTTTTTGTCCGTCGGACCAGTCCGGTGGAAAAGTCCGCTCGTGTGTACGCGGAAAAAGTGACCCTTTTTGGGGACCATTGACACTAATACAGTAATCAGTGCTAAAAAAAAAATCACTGTCACTGTACTAATGACACTGGCAGGGAAGGGGTTAGCATCAGGGGCGATCAAAGGGTTAATGTGTTTCCTGGGATGCTTAGCTCAGTGATATGTTTTTTTTTTTAGTAAGCCCATGCCATTTTGAATTGTTGTTTCAGAAGGATAAGTTCACCTTCTGTAACATGTTATGTTACACCAATATTCGGGGTGTAACATGTTACAAATGCACCGGCCCCCGCACCAAAGTCCTAGTGGTAGTTCATGGATTCTCCCTGTCACTGTGAAATGATGTACAGTACAGGCAGACAGTTTATACTGAGACCCCTTTCACATTTGGGCGGTGTGAGCGTTAGTGGTAAATCGCTTTGCAGGTGCTTCGGCAGCGCTGCCCATTCATTTCAATGGGCAGGACAGTTTGGGAGCGGTGTATACACCGCTCCCGCACCGACCCAAAGATGCTGCTTGCAGGACTTTTTTTCCCGTCCTGCAAGTGTGCCGCCCCAATGTGAAAGCACTCAGGCTTTCACACTGGGTTGGCTTGAGAAGCGCTTTTTTTAGCACTGAAACCCCTGAAAAACACCCCAGTGTGAAAGGGGTCTGACAGTCTGCAGGAGTTCTGCATGGCACTAGCAATATGCTGATCACTGGTGCAATGCTTACCAGGCTCCTAAAAAAAAAAAAAAAGTGTATTTATTATTTTTTTTTTTTATAAAAGGTGAATTTATCCTTTAAAATGAAATGCAAAGTTCAAAACAGTGGTTGCTCACGCAGGAGATTTCTGTTTCACGCAGCAAAGAGACAGAAAATACCAAGCCACCTGGCTGTCCTTCAGCACTGGTTGCTTGTCACTGGTCTCTAAGACCCTCTCACTCAGCTTCTCCTGGCTCTCCAGGTTTTCCTGGCTCCCCTCAACCTGTAGTCACAGCTCTCAGTGGGATGATATACAGTATATGCTCTACGTTAATGGATTATGGCAATTAACACTTCTCTGTTTAGTATCACTTTAATTTCTCTGCAAACATAGGGATGGAAAAAATTCAATGTTTGTTCCATTCACAAATGTAGGTGTAAGAATTCTCAATCATGTTAAGAGGTTAGTTACCCAGAGATGTAACTAAAACAGATACTCCTCTTTAACCACCTGCACTACAAAGTGCCAGCCTAGACTTGATTCATTAATAATTGTCAGTCTATTTTCATTTTACCTGGTGTTCGGAATATGTGCCTTTTACTGAGGCCAGACATAGATGTTCGAATCTCAGCCGGTTCAGCAGAAACTGGCCGAGATTTGAACCATTAATGGGCAAGCTGAATGTACCAAGTTGATTGATCGATCAGCTCGGGTACAACCAGCCTCCCGGATTCGCTTGCGATTATCACAAGCAGCTGCTAGCGATAATCACTGTCTTCTCCTGGCAGGGACGGGGCCCGTCTTTCTGTGCTTGCAGGAAAGAAATTTGCACCGTCTATTGGTGACAAATTTAATCAGAAGCAGCAAGATGGTCTGTTTATTATGGTGCATGGCCACTGAAGTGAGATTGTGTTCTGGGGAATTGAAGTTGTTTCATATTTGAAGCTGAAGTTGAATTTGCTTATATTTTTCATTTCCTGGCACCTCTCCTCCCCTCCTAAACATGCTAAAAAATTTTTTTTAATAAAAGCTTATCAAATTTTGGACCCAGTGATGATATAACTTTGTCTCTGTGCTTCTCTATGCAGTGCAGGGTGATCATGGCTGGCAGGGTGCTGTACAAAGTTTCCTGAAAACATTACATCAACCTCCTCTAGTACTGCTCTCAAGAGCACTCAGCCCTGACGCAAGCAGTAGGATGACTCTTGGGAGGAGTTCTGCAAATATCAAACTGTGTTAATGGGTGGGTGTCAGCCTGAAGGAAAGGCATCACTAGGCAGACTGCATTTGCATGCAGACTACACTGGATAATTCCCACATGTGATGCTGAGTCTGCATGACTGTATGAACTAAAATCCAATGGATGAAAGGGGCAGGTCAGGAACAGTCAGACTGGAGGGGAAGGGATGGTGATTCTGGATGTCCCCTAGCCAGGACATAAGGCAGGCATGCTGCAGCTTCTAATGCACATTGTGAGAATGTGGGCTTTTGGGATGGATCAGTGAGATTCTGATTGGTCAAAGTGTATTAGAATTGCTCTGATCCACCCTGGAAGCTCTAAGGAAAGATGGATGAGAAATCCCAGAGCCGCTGCACTATCTGCATAAACACTGAGACAGCTAATCACCCACAGAGGTAAGTGCAGTGGGGACCAGAGGGGTGGGGAGGGTGCAGAGTGTTAGTTTATCTTTTTAATTTTTTTATAATTCCTTTATTTTTCAAAGAAAGTTACATTCAACAGCCAAAGAAAGCAGTACTTACAATATCACAGTCAATATCACGGTCTTAAAAGCAGAGTCAGAGAACAACAGGCCCAGCGTTGCACAGTATAGGTGGTCATAAAAACTATTACAGTTGTGAAGATAGTGATCAGTGTGTCGCGCTAGGATGCCCAACAAGCAATCATATAAAAGAACAAGACATATATACTTGAATGCAAAAAACAGTAAAATAAAATATAACAAAGAGGAGTAACTTAGATTAGAACTTTTTTATTAACATAGCGAGAAATAGTACTTCCCTATGGCCTGTCTAGCCCAGAGATGGGATAGTATAAAAAGCGAAATGTAGGCAGGGATATACACCGTATCTGAATAGCATAGCCCATCACTGAGTCAGAGAGACAGAGGAGGGAAAGCAGCTAGAGGGGGAAAGGGTGTTGGGATTAGATGTCCCCAAAGCAAGAAAGAAATGGAATAAGGGGGAGAGAAAGGAGGAATGCAGAGAGAGCCTCTTGCTCATGGAGTGAAGTTAAATCCAGGAGGTTAGTATGATTGTGCCACCTCCTGAAGATAAGCCTCAGTGTACACGAAATGGTTCCAGGGTCACCAAGTCTCTCGGAAGGTCTCCTCCCAGTTATGCAAGGTAGTGGTGAGATCCTCCATGTCTCTCAATTCGTTCACTTTAGAGAACCACAGAGATTTTGATGGGGGGGGTTTTCCAATCTCCAACAGAGGGGGATGCATGCCTTGGCCGCATTCAGCAGCTGGATTGTAAGGAAGGCCTTATACTTCTTGATTGGTCTTTCTGAAAGGTAAAGCAGACAAGCGGCAGGGTTCCCTTCCAGATCAACATTTGTCAGGTGCTTGACTGACTTGACTGAGCAGATCACTTCACTCCGAAAGGGCCCAAGTTTAGGACAATTTCAGAAAATATGCAGCATCGTTCCCTCAGCGGTTCCGCATCGCCAGCATACACTGGGAACCTAAGGAAAGAAGCGATGCAAAGTGGTAGGCATTCTGTACCATCTGGTCAAAATTTGTAACATGTCTCCTGGATCCTGGTAGCTATAGAGGACTTTTGGGCAAAATGGATGATCTTCTCCGAGAGCCCGTGAACTGGGTGCCTAAGTCTGACTCCCATTTGGTTAGGAAGGGTGGAACATACCCATCCGCTGGTCGAGTCAAAAAGGAATATATTATTGAGAGGCTATGGCGGACCGGTTCCCCCTGACAAGTATGTTCCAGTTCCATGAGCTGGCGAGATAGACATAGACACCCACGCAGAAAGTTGCCTAGCTGGATACCACTCCAGAAATCCAACAGAGGGTCTGCGGCAGACCCTTCCGGAAGAGGGGAAGAGTTGGCTGTCAGGCCCCACAAAGTCACAGAGACGGCGTTGTCCACTTGTGACCAAATGCTGAAAATGGGGATTCTGGAGGCCGGGCGGGAATTCCAAGTTACCAAGTACCGATACCATAGGAGAGGGTAGTGGTGACACTGAGGTATGTCTAAAGGCGTCCCTGGCCACCAGAAGAATGCTACCCAGTGTAGGATGATCAATGAGGGCCTTTGTGAGAGGCGATGAGATCCACGGCCAGCTCTTGGCTGTGTCATTAGAGTCCTCCAAGATGGAGAAGTTGAAACCGATGCGAGGCTTGCAATAGGACCAAACAAAATCTCTAAAAATTGAATTTACCCATTTAAAAAACACTGGAGGAAGGCAGGTGGTAAGTGCTTGCAGCAAATACAACACACTGGGCTCCTGTTTTATTTTTTGTGACGCTTTAAGTCTTTAAAGCGGAGTTCCACCCATTTTTAGTTTATTAAAAGTCAGCAGCTACAAAAAGCATAGCTGCTGACTTTTAATAAACCGACACTTACCTGTCCCACAGTCCAGTGATGCGGCCACCCGGAGCCTCGGTCCTCTCCCCCTCCTCTCCTCGGCGCCTCCATTGATACGGCCGGATGCCCACAGTGGCAGCTTACAGCTTCACGCCCGGGTGCGCACTGCGCATGCACGAGTCGCACTGCGCTCTGCTATTGGCCAGCCAATCTTCTGGGACCTGTGTTGTGTCCCAGAAGATCACTGGCAGGGAGGGGCCGCCTAGAGTGAGAGGAGGAGTCACCTAGGCAGCCGAGAACAGCAAGGAGGAAGTGGGGCAGGAAGTCCCATTAAAAAGAGGGTACACACCCCCCCCACAAAAAAATGACATGTCAAATGTGGCATGTCAGGGAGCGAGGAGTGCTTAAAGCGGAAGTTCCACTTTTCCGTGGAACTCCGCTTTAAAGAGGAACTCGACTTTTGTTGAGAAGAAAAACATTCCCCTCTGGGTGATCTATATACATTGCAAGGATTTTAACAAACTTTAGTGCAGATTCCTACCTTTTATTATTCTGAAGAAATCCCTGTGTGTTTGTCTGTCTCCATGTGGTAAGTGAATCTAATAGGAGTGGTTTCTTAATTATCAATCAGCTTCTGCACCTGTAGGGCTCTGATGAGGAAAATTGCAGGATCTCCACCCCTTTAGATGTGATTTCCTATTGAAAGTATCTCACCAAAAATTATATTTTTGTTGCAGGGGATGCCTGAAATCTGACTTATATCTTAGAAAATCAGTGAGCCAATCACACAAGCAGGAAATTATGTTTCTGGGGAGGTGGTCAGTACAAATTCTGTGTTCAGAACACCTCCAAGTAGTCATATTGCATTGCATTTTGCAGAAAATTACAGAGCTAAGGTCATTTTTAACCTCTTGCTGACTGCCTCACGTACATTTCTCTGCAGGTCTGTGAAGCGCATGTGCGCCACCGGCAACCCACTCCTGCTGTGATTGGTGCATATTTTTTAGCACTGATCACTGTAATAATGTCACCGGTTCCCAAAAAAGTATCAAAAGTGTCACTTGGTGTCCGATTTGTTTACCGCAATGTGACAGTCCCGCTATAAGTCGCCAATCGCTGCCACTACTAGTAAAAATAATTAAATAAATAAAAATTCTATAAAAGTATCCCATAGATTGTAGATGCTATAACTTTTGCGCAAACCAGTCAATATACGCTTATTGGGATTTTTGTCACTGGTCCCCCCCAAAAAAAAAAAAAAAAGTGTCAGGTGTTCGTTTCGTCTGCCGCAATATCGCAGTCCCGCTATAAGTGGCTGATTGCCGCCATTACTAGTAAAAATAAATACATTTTAAAAAATCCCATAGTTTGTAGACGCTAAAACTTAATATATACTTATTGGAATTTTTGTTTTACCAAAAATATGTAGCAGATTACATATTGGCCTACATTGATGAAGAAATTAGATTTTTAAAATTTTTTTTATTGGATATGTTTTATAGTAGAAAGTAACAAATATTGTTTTTTTGTTTTTTTTTTCAAAATTGTCGGTCTTTTTTGTTTATAGCGCAAAAAATAAAAACTGCACATGTGATCAAATACCACCATAACCGCACAATTTTCAGTAAAAGTAACGCAGGTGCTGTACCGCAAAAAATGGCCTGGTCATGAAGGGGGTAAACCTTCTGGAACTGAAGCGGTTAATAACATTCAGTTACAGTATGTCTTGAGTCACAATTGTATACGTTATATTATTATTATTTTTTTATTTGCCATTTTTTTCCCCCCCGGAAGTTGAGTTACCCTTTAAGTAAAATATACCATTAAAAAAAAGATCTACATTAAAAGGATGCAATAACATATTTAAATTTTTCCGCAGTATACCTTTACAGTTTTTATTATAGATTTGCTTACTACTAGCCAATGTTTTTTTTTTTTTTTTTTTTTATGCCAAGTAAGAAGAATTGAAATATGTGACTGTTTTAGCAATACATATAAATAGAAGAAGAAAGAACATGCGTAGAAGGCTGCGCTTAGATGTATATCACTGTGAAAGTGATACAAGGCTCCTGGCACCTCTGGGACTCGCAAGTCAAAGGGAGTTAATAAAACAATGAAGCAACCTCCTCAGTAGGTTACTCATCGGTGTCAGCTGGATCGCGGCGTGTGTAAAAGCGCCATATTGCGAATGGAGGTAACCTAGATTGCCATATACTCCAGTTACATGTAGTTAACTGCTTGTGTCCTGTCCCTAAAATGGTTAGCTTGCAGTTTAGTGAGACCTGATCAGCGCACGCACTATCTTCTGGCAGCCTCAAGGTAAATATGAATTATGGAAGACCTTTGCAGCTTTACGATTTTGCATCCAGATCTTTTAGAACTTCTATGTAAACACAAAAAATGTAATAAAAAATAGATAAAAAAAAAAAAACTAATCGCAATCAGCTACTTTGCAGCTTAATAGTATGGCTTTCTGTATGACTCAATATATGAAAAGGCTTCTAGGCTTTATGGTCCATTAGGCAGATATTTACATAGTACTTTTATTAGGCCTAACTGCATGTCGGCTTAATGTGCACAGTGACAAGCAAAAAGAGTAATTAGTGTAAATATTTTATGCCTTTTGACGGGAAGCATGGTTGTGCTGCTGCTGCTGCACACACTCACTGGGTTCCTGCATCTCATCTTACTTGGCCATTGTAGTCACAAGGGAAGCAGAATGACTGAGCTGACTGGATGGCGGCGCTCCTCCCTGCACATTTCTCATAGGCTCGTTAGGCAGGGTGAAAGAGCTGTTGCTATGGGTAGAAGTGTGGGATGCTAATGGTTGATAGCTGGGTTACTGAGCATCCTTGGATGCTGGGAGCGTACGTGAGGCCTGCTGGATGTGTTGTGTGCGAGAGAACGTCTGCAACCTATGAGAAGCTACATGATGTATAGAGCATTATGCACACTTTTTATTCTGTATGGCTGCAGCAATGTGAGCCTCCCCTGCAGCACTAAGCTGGTCTGGCATACTATTTCATATGGCATATTAACTGCTGTAATCACTTGATATTTAATAAGGAATTTGGCTTCAGGAAGTCAATCTATCTGTAAATGCATTAGGGCTTTACTGCTTCATCAAATTTAACCCCCTTTTTAAATAAGAGTTATTTTATAGCTCTTGTTAGTTAGGTGTCGGAAGGCTTTCCCATTTTATTTTTTCTGAAAGTGGACCTTCACCTAAGAAATTAACTTTCTCACATCTGCTTCCTCCCTTCCTCCATTTAGGATATGTAAATTCCTTTAATTTTTTAAAAGGAATTTTACATTTAGAAAATGTAAATTCCTTTTATTCTTTATTTTTTAATTTTATTTTTAAAGCTAGAATGTTAACATTGGAGATGGATGATGTCCTCAATAACTGCACAAGGCTGACTGCATTTTGGTCCTTTGGTCCAGTAACATGATTGGATCCCAGCAGCAGCTTCAGAGGAGAGGAGGGACAGCCAACAACGAATGCCCCATAGCAAGCCTATGGGTGACGTAACCATCCAGGTATTTCAGCCATTGTTGGCGATCCCCTCTCTCATAGCACTGGACTGGAGCACCATCAGAATAGGTAAATATATAGCTCTTCATTTCACAGGGTAGTTAGAATAGGATTAAGAAGGGGGGGGTGGGGGTGGGAGCAGGTTTAAGCATAGGCATAGCCTGGAATTCCACTTTAACAACTCCAAAGGATTCTAAGCTCATCCTGCTCCATTCCCTATCCTGGGCCTTTTTTCACACTAACAAAAATTGACCACATACTTATTTTTGGCTGACAAACAGTTGATCTCCAAAGCCTGGAAGAAACCCCTTGTCCCCTTTCAGGAAGTCAAAGACCGTATAACCACAGCAATGGTTAATGAAAGAATATTCAGCATCCTTAAAGTGGAAGTTTAGTCAGAAAATTAAGTCCTGATAGATCACTTCATGCTAGCTACTGTATGTAAAACATTACAAATAAGAGCCTATACTGTTTAAAATCCAGTAATACACTGTCTCACCTCGCTCTGCACATGCCCAGTTGCTCTCTTTTTTGGGAACTGTGCAGCAAAGCAGAGCCACTAGAGACCGATAAGCTGACAGGTGAAAGAGTTTCTGCAATCTGGAAGCTATTTACAACACACACTCATTTTGGTAGCATAATTATTAAAGCGGACCTTCACTCTCCTTAGGAAGATCCCACATCTCCACCCCTCCTCCCTTACTCTGCAGGAATAGGGATTTTTTTTTCCTTTTGTTTACGTCTTTTTTTTTACTGAAAGTCCGCCCTGCCTCCCCAGGTACATCACTCGCTTTGAGCAAATGATGTGCACATTGTCCGTTGTACGTCACATACCCCAGGAGGCATAGCCTTTCATTGAAGAACAGGAGGAGGGGGCGGGCCTATCATCACGTCATCGAGAGGCCTGCCCACTGAACCCAGAAGAGCCGGCGGGCCTCTCGATGACGACAGAGAGAACACGGTGGCGTGGGATGGAGTTGTGGCCGGGCATGAAATGATCTCAGCAGGTCAATGCTGGATCCACTGGATGGGTGAGTATCTGAAATGTGCAGATACCACCATCAGGTAAGTGGGGCAAAAAAATGGGGAGGTCGGCCGCAGTTCCTCTTTAAAGTGTGGAATGTACTGTATGTTCCTTGCTAAAGAACATTATTTTTTATCAAGTTTTATCAAGTTTTATGGGTAAAGTTCAGTTTGAATGACTCTCAATCCAAAGTTCTGAAAACATGGGAACCATGTCTTAACTATGTTCTACCCCCTAGTAACCCTTCCAGCCTGACTTATCTATAGCTGGCCATCCTTTGTTCCCAAGTCTGCGGGGAAGGTACTCCATGCTGCCTCTTCCCACTCCCTTACCCTCTCTTTCTTTTTGCCTTTCTTTCCCTTCGGTCTTCACTTTCTTCTGTTCCTTTTTCTACATCTCTTCTTCACCTTGAGGAAGTTCACACTTCCAGAGACAATCTGACTCATTATTACACTGAACAGGCTTACACAGGTCCTGCTGTCAGGGTCTTGGGATATTGAATTTGTTTATTATGTTTGTACTTAATTCCCAGTCTGCTAAAATACTTTGTGCAAATGTTTTACCCCCCTGCGTGGGTGTATCTGCTGTTTTTTTTTTTTTTTCCCAGTAAAAAAGAATTAAACAGAACAGTACAATATCAATATTCATCTAGTGATTGGGGTCTGAGTTCAATCATTAAGCACTGGGTGGGTGGCGGTCAGTGTTACATTTACTAAGGCATGGAGGGGGAGGCAGTCTCTGACGATGAGATTTGGAGAATAATTTAAGTAGGGAGGTTGAACTTCAATTGGAGGGTCACTGAGAAGTAACCTGTTCTGGTACCGTTGTGTGTATCTGAAGCATTGTGCTATTGAGTGTTGCATCCTGGTTGTTAAAAGGTTCTTTACATGAATGCATTCTCTGCATTAAGTTAAAAATGCCCGACTAACTGCCCCCTCTATCCCTAAACACTTACCTGACTCCTCTCACTGATCCTACGCTGTTCCCAGCTGCAGCACCGCTTCTCCACTTCCTGGTCTCTTAAGCGGCACAGTTGTCAGCAAAAGCCGTAGGCTCCTGCTGCTGTCAGTCAAACTTCTGCGTGGAGTGATTGGGGGCATGGCTTTCTGGTGCTATGTGTGCCTATGGAGCTCAGGGGTGTGCCTGTATGAGTGCTCCCCAAAGCGCACGACATGCTAAAGGGGAATTCAGAAGAAGGAGCAGACAGCGCCACTGGAAGACTGCCAAACGTGCAAGTCACATTTTAGTCACTTTTAATTGCTTTGCCTGCTTTTTTTCTCTGTAGAAAACTGAAGGATCAGACCCATTTGCAAAAAGATTTTTCAAGAATTTGGAAAACCTGCCCTTGCTGTGACAAGGGCCTCTGACTTCCTGAAGTGCTCATTATGGACTCATTCACATGGGTGCTGAGGCCGTGTATTTATGTTTCTTGAACCGCTAGGTGCTGCATGCAGGCAGCCCATGTAAGGCTCCATGCACACTGGACGTTAAGATAACTTTATAAAAACGGCAGTAGCTTTGCAGTGAGTCTTTCAACGTTTTTTAACGTTTTTGCAATAGCGTTTATCAATGGATCAAAAATGTTAAATGCTGGTGAGCCACGTTTTTGAGCATTTATCAAGGTTTATGAGCGTTTCTGAGCGTTTGGTGTTTTTTGTGGTCAGAAAAAGGACTCCTGAATGCGATTTTATGGCGTTCAGAAAACAGCCCATAAACTCTACTGCTGATAAACATCCAAAAACATCCATGTGTGCATGGACACATAGGATAACATAGAGGGAAGTTTATGGGCTGTTAAAAAAAACACCCAAACTCCCAAAACGGCCGTTTATGAGCTTCAGTGTGCATGGAGCCTAAGTGTATATGAACGCAACGGCAGCATGGACACTCGTTCAAATTAAACAGGCATGCAGGTGCTGGTGAGCAGCTACAAGCACAGACATTGTGCACAGAGAAGGAGGTGAAGTCCACAGAGACGTGTGAATTCACTTGGCTTTTCACGTTGAAGGTATTTACCACTAAAAGTATTGTAGAATTTTGTAGACATTTGCACATTCAAGATGTGGGGCCTTTCTTTGGAATATATTTTATAGACTATATGGAATATTTATAACACTTTAAGTTTTATCACTTGATTGCATGTTTGGGAGCACTGATAATACACAGTATGCATATTTTAAGAATTCTTGGGCACTGTGATAAGTTTACCTGTAAAGTTTTTCACCAGTTGTAAACAGCGCTGCACGTTTTGTATATATGACTTACATGGGTTGCCTGCACACAGCACCTGGCAGCTCAATGCTACATAAACACACAGTCTATTCACAGAAATCACGCCTCAACACCCATGTGAATGAGACCTATTACTCCTTGGAGGACAGAGGTTATCACAAGCGATGCCTCAAATCAGGAGCACCACTTGTTTTTATTGGGCCAGTGAAGGCCAACCCAAGTGGCAGGTGAGAGATATTTATGTTGAAGCAGTGGCATTTAAGCCAAAACTGATTATTATATTTTGGGTGAATGCTAGTAGTTTCAGTGACTGCCTTATGTGATTCTGCGACTGTCATATAAGTTACAAGCGGTGTCGACCTTACTGTTGGGTTATTTAGTTACTTTATTTTATGAGAAGTAGATCATTAGGGCTTGTGCATTTGTTTGCCTCATAATATTCAGCTTCCCTTACAATAAAATAGGATTGCAACCGTAACCTAATGCCGCTTGAAGCAGTTCAGTAGGAAGTAAAGGGAAGGTCAGAGAAACATGTAGGCAGATTGAACTGTGTTTGGTTGTAGTTAAGCCCCATACACAATGGGCGAATGTTGGGCGGCATCGGTAGGTTCAATAGAAACCAGGTGACATATGGCCCATGTGTACTGCAGCTGGTCTGACTGAAGCCGACTTCTGTCGAAGGGACATGTCTGAAGAAGCATTCTGGCGGGGGGGCCGTTTAGCAGACATTGCTAAACAAAGAAAAAGTGACATAAGAAGCCAGTAGGTTATTTAAAAATGCTTGGTGCATACAGGTATCATTTACCTACAAGCTGTCCATGCCCCCTTTGGGGGAATTTCCCAACACTTTCTGACCTGTTACTGCACAGGAAGTGAGAGGACATCCCCCAAAGAGGAATACAGATAGCACTAAAACCATAATTCATTCTAATTATGCTTTTATTGTTGTTTAATGGAGAGATAATGCTTACTTCTTATTCCAATGACCTCTCAGGGGCTGAAAAAAAATCTCCAAAATAGGGTCACGGCAATACAAACCTTACTCAGGTTTAGGGATGAGCCGAACACCCCCCGGTTCGGTTCGCACCAGAACCTGCGAACGGACGGAAAGTTCGCACGAACGTTAGAACCCCATTGACGTCTATGGGACTCGAACGTTCAAAATCAAAAGTGCTCATTTTAAAGGCTAATTTGCATGGTATTGTCCTAAAAAGGGTTTGGGGACCCGGGTCCTACCCCAGGGGACATGTATCAATGCAAAAAAAACTTTTAAAAACGGCCGTTTTTTCGGGAGCAGTGATTTTAATGATGCTTAAAGTAAAAAAAAAAAAGTGAAATATTCCTTTAAATATCGTACCTGAGGGGTGTCTATAGTATGCCTGTAAAGTGACGTGTGTTTCCCGTGTTTAGAACAGTCCCTGCACCAAATATCATTTTTAAAGGAAAAAATCTCATTTAAAACTGCTTGCGGGTTTAATGTAATGTCGGGTCCTGACTCCTGGCAATATGGATGAAAATCAGTGAGACAAACGGCATGGGTACCCCCCAGTCCATTACCAGGCCCTTTGGGTCTTGTATGGATATTAAGGGGAACCCCGCACCCAAATTAAAATAAGGAAAGGTGTGGGGCCACCAGGCCCTATATACTCTGAACAGCAGTATACAGGCTGTAGGTTTGTTGTTAAGTAGAATCTCTTTGTAATTTTGAACGGGTACATTTTTAACGTGTTTAGCTCCAGCCAAAAAATCTTTTTTAAGCTTTTTGGAAAACATAGGGAAGGGTTATCACCCCTGTGACATTTGTTTTGCTGTCTTTCCTCCTCTTCAGAAGATTTCACCTCACTTTTTGTCCCAATGGATTGGAAAGCATCAGTGGAAAGGAGAAATGTTTTTCCCATATTAACTCTTACAGGAGAGAATTTCCCTTCCTAGGGGTAGATTTATTCTCACTTCCTGTTGTCTCCTTCCGTTTGCAAGTAGGAGTCGTTTGTAAGTTAGTTGTTTGAAAGTAGGGTCCTGCCCTATATACTCAGCAGAAATTTGGGCCTTAGGTGTTGCTGTGGCCACAACACTGTAAGCCCTCACAGGGCTCTGCTGTGAAATATTAGATCAAGAATTGTAATTACATGCCCCTGTTGAACAGGAGCTGAAAAATTAGGCCTTAGGCACTGGTGCTGGTGCCACAACACTGCAACCCCTCACAGACACTGTAGTTGGAATGCAGGAACGAGCCCTGCTGCAAAGTATTGCATCAAAAATTGTAATTACACGCCCCTGTTAAACAAGGGCTGAAAAATTGGGCCTTAGGCACTGGTGCTGGTGCCACAACACTGCAACCCCTCACAGACACTCTAGTTGGAATGCAGGAACGAGCCCTGCTGCAAAGTATTGCATCAAAAATTGTAATTACACGCCCCTGTTAAACAAGGGCTGAAAAATTGGGCCTTAGGCACTGGTGCTGGTGCCACAACACTGCAACCCCTCACAGACACTCTAGTTGGAATGCAGGAACGAGCCCTGCTGCAAAGTATTACATCAAAAATCGTAATTACACGCCCCTGTTAAACAGGGGCTGAAAAATTGTGCCTTAGGCACTGGTGGTGGCGCCCAGAACCAAAAATGCTCTTACAAGCTATCAGCGTGATGATTGAGGAGGAAGAGGATAATTACTCAGGAATAGTCACTCAGCATCAGCATAGGCAGTCTTTGAAGGGATCTGAGATTTAAAAAAAAATTATTCGGTTACATCAGCATCAGGTGCTTGGTAGCTGGTGGTGATCCAAGACTCATTCATTTTTATGAAGGTCAGTCGATCGACCGAGTCAGTGGACAGACGCACCCTGTGATCGGTTACCACGCCTCCAGCAGCACTGAATGTGCGTTCCGAAAGAACGCTGGATGCAGGACAGGCCAGTAGCTCAATTGCATACTGTGCAAGCTCTGGCCAGTGATCCATCCTCAAGACCCAGTAACCCAGAGGATTTTCGGTGGGAAAGGTGTCCAAGTCTGATCTTGCCCCTAGGTATTCCTGCACCATGTAAAACAGACGCTGGCGATGGTTGCTGGAACCAATCATACCTTGGGGCTGCGGACCAAAAAATTGTCTGAACGCATCGGTCAGACGGCCACCTTCTCCACCGCTCCTTCTTTGACTGACCGGAGCCTCAGCAACACGTTGTCCAGAAACAGGAGTTTGTAACCTCCCAGTCTCTGGGAACGCATTGCACAGACCTTTCTGCAAGGCCTCCCGAAGATATTTCATCCTCTGCTCCCTCTGCGATGGCAAGATAAGGTCCGCAACCTTACCCTTGTAACGTGGATCAAGGAGGGTTGCCAGCCAGTATTGGTCCTTCTCCTTGATACCACGAATACGAGGATCCTTACGCAGGCTTTGCAGGATCAGGGAGGCCATGCAGCGTAGGTTTGCTGAGGCATTCGGTCCGGAGTCCTCTGGGTCACTAAGGACGACATGGTCCGCAGACACCTCCGCCCAGCCACGTACAAGTCCATGTGTTTCTTGGGACTGATCCCTTAAAGACTGCTGCTGATGCTGAGTGCCAGGCTCCACCTCCATACTGACACAATCTTCCTCCTCCTCCTCCTCCTCTTCCTCCTCGTCCTCTTCCTGTGTGATCGGCGGGCACGCAGGAACACTGTCTGGATAAAGGGGGCCTTGAGAGCTAAGGAAGTCCTCCTCTTCCTGCCTCTGTTCTGCCTCAAGTGCCCTGTCCATTATTCCACGCAGAGTGTGCTCCAACAGGTGGACAAGGGGGACAGTGTCACTGATGCATGCACTGTCACTGCTCACCATCCTCGTGGCCTCCTCAAATGGTGACAGGACAGTGCATGCATCCCTGATCATGGCCCACTGGCGTGGGGAAAAAAAACCAAGCTCCCCTGACCCTGTCCTGGTGCCATAGTCGCACAGGTACTCATTGATGGCCCTCTGCTGCGTGTGCAGCCGCTGCAGCATGGCCAACGTTGAGTTCCACCTGGTGGGCATGTCACAGATTAGGCGGTTCTTGGGCAGGTTAAACTCCTTTTGGAGGTCCGTCAGCCGAGCACTGGCATTATATGACCGGCGGAAATGCACACAGGACATCCTGTAAGCCCGGGTACCTGCCCAAGAACCGCTGCACCACCAAGTTAAGGACGTGAGCCAAACAGGGCACATGGGTCATTTGTCCCTGTCGGAGGGCAGAGAGGAGGTTGGTGCCATTGTCGCAAACCACCATTCCTGCCTTAAGTTGGCGTGGCGTCAACCACCTCTGAACCTGCCCCTGCAGAGCTGACAGAACCTCTGCCCCAGTGTGGCTCCTGTCCCCCAAGCACACCAGCTCAAGCACCGCATGGCATCTTTTGGCCTGCGTACTTGCGTAGCCCCTTGAACGACTACGGAGCACCGCTGGTTCCGAGGAAGAGGCCATGGAGGAAGAAGAAGAGGAGGGGGTGGAGGAGAGAGGTGTGTCACAATCATTAGCATTTTGGAGGCGTGGTGGCGGAACAACCTCCAACACTACTGCACCTTGTCCTGCATCCTTCCCAGCTGCCAGCAGAGTCACCCAATGCGCCGTGAAACTTAGGTAACGTCCCTGTCCATGCCTGCTGGACCATGAGTCAGCGGTAATATGCACCTTACCGCTGACCGCCCTGTCCAGCGAGGCATGGACATTGCCTTCCACATGCTGGTAGAGAGCCGGAATCGCCTTCCGTGAGAAAAAGTGGCGTTTGGGTACCTGCCACTGAGGAACTGCACATTCCACAAACTCACGGAAGGGGGCAGAGTCTACCAACTGAAAAGGCAGCAGTTGAAGTGCTAGCAATTTTGCCAAGCTAGCATTCAACCGCTGGGCATGTGGATGGCTGGGAGCAAACTTCTTTCGGTGGTGCAGCAGCTGGGGCAGGGAAATTTGCCTGGTACAATCTGACGTCGGTGTACCAAAATCAGATTGCCCACAAGTACGTGGCTGTGACACACCTAATTCTACACCTTCATTCCTCTCAGTGCAGGTCTCAGAGAGGACTGAAGGTCTAGTGGGGTTGGAAATCTCAGCTGATGAGGAGCAAGCAGAGGTCCTCTTTGTTCTTTGGTGTGGGTCTTTTAGATACGCTTGCCAACGAACTGCATGGCAGGTCAACATATGTCTGGTCAAGCATGTGGTACCCAAGCGGGAGATGTTTTGGCCACGCGAGATACGCTTGAGACATATGTTGCAAATAGCAGCGGTGCGATCTGATGCACTCGTCTCAAAAAAGGCCCACACCAAAGAACTTTTTGAATAACGCGCAGAGACTGCAGCGCCCTGCACATGTGGAGCTTTGGGGTGTGATGCAGTCAATGTGCTGCCCTTAGGCTGGCCCCTGGAGGGCATCCTGCCTCGTTGGTGATGTGCCGCCTCCTCCTCCTCCTCCTCCTCCTCTTCTCTCCTATCAGGCACCCATGTTGAGTCAGTAACCTCATCATCCCCTCCCTCCTCATCACTGGAGCAAACCTGGCAGTATGCTGCAGCAGGGGGAGCATGACTGCCAGATTGCTGTCCTTCTTGGGCACCCCCTCTGTCCGTGCTCGTGTTACTGCCTTCATCGAGCTCAGTATCATCATCAGAGCCTTCCAAACGCTGGGCATCCTCCTGGAGCATGTACCCAACACTGTGGTCAAACAGTTCGAGGGACTCCTCAGGAGGACATGGTGGGGCTAGGGAAGGAGTCACTGATGACATTGAGCCGAGGGAAGAGGCCGCTGCTTTGCCAGACAAAGTACCCTGGGCATGGGTGAGAGAGGATGAGGAGGATGAGGACGGCTTGGTCATCCACTCGATCAAGTCTTCCGCATGTTGCGGCTCAACATTGCCAGCTGCCGAAAAAAAGGCCAAGCGTGTCCCATGGCCACGTGCTGATGAGGATGCACCGTCTCCACGACCAGCACTAGACACAGAGCCTGCTTGCCCTCTCTTATTGGCTTGTGACTGTCTGCCTCTCCTTCTTGGCCTTCCAGACATACTAATGGCCTGTAGCTGCACTAAGCTGGGATATATATATATATATATATATATATATATATATATGTACTGATACTGCAGCTAGCAAAATCAACTGCCTGCCTGTAGTATGAGAACACCACCAACCTTCTACAGGTAGCTTTAGCTGAACACTGTGAGGTGGACGCACCCCACTAACTTGTAGGTTTAGCAGAACACTGTGAGCAAGACGCACTGCACTAACTGTAAATAGTCTAGCTGCCTGACTGTGGTACTAATAGGATCAAAAGAACACCAGCAATTTTATTTAAAATACTGTAACAAGACAAGCCTGCCTGTCAGTAAGAAGATAACAGGAACGGATCTAGCTGAACACTGTGAGCAGGACGCACCCCACTAGCTTGTAGGTTTAGCTGAACACTGTGAGGTGGACGCACCCCACTAACTTGTAGGTTTTGCTGAACACTGTGAGCAGCACGCACCCCACTAACTTGTAGGTTTAGCAGAACACTGTGAGCAGGACGCACTGCACTAACTGTAAATAGTCTAGCTGCCTGACTGTGGTACTAATAGGATCAAAAGAACACCAGCAATTTTCTTCAGGTAGCTGTATTTACTGTAACAAGACAAGCCTGCCTGTCAGTAAGAAGATAACAGAAACGGATCTAGCTGAACACTGTGAGCAGGACGCACCACACTAGCTTGTAGGTTTAGCTGAACACTGTGAGGTGGACGCACCCCACTAGCTTGTAGGTTTAGCAGAACACTGTGAGCAGGACGCACTGCACTAACTGTAAATAGTCTAGCTGCCTGACTGTGGTACTAATAGGATCAAAAGAACATCAGTAATTTTCTTTAAAATACTGTAACAAGACAAGCCTGCCTGTCAGTAAGAAGATAACAGGAACGGATCTAGCTGAACACTGTGAGCAGGACGCACCCCACTAGCTTGTAGGTTTAGCTGAACACTGTGAGGTGGACGCACCCCACTAACTTGTAGGTTTAGCTGAACACTGTGAGCAGGACGCACCCCACTTACTTGTAGGTTTAGCAGAACACTGTGGGCAGGACGCACTGCACTAACTGTAAATAGTCTAGCTGCCTGACTGTGGCACTAATAGGATCAAAAGAACACCAGTAATTTTCTTCAAAATACTGTAACAAGACAAGCCTGCCTGTCAGTAGGAATATAACAGGAACGGATCTAGCTGAACACTGTGAGCAGGACGCACTGCACTAAATGTAAATAGTCTAGCTGCCTGACTGTGGCACTAATAGGATCAAAAGAACACCAGTAATTTTCTTCAAAATACTGTAACAAGACAAGCCTGCCTGTCAGTAGGAATATAACAGGAACGGATCTAGCTGAACACTGTGAGCAGGACGCACTGCACTAAATGTAAATAGTCTAGAAGATAACAGGAACGGATCTAGCTAAACTGAATACAGTGTATATATATATATATATGCAACACCTGGGATGCATATATATACACAATACACTTTAAGTGCAGCTAACTGACTGACTGTCCTGCCTAATCTAGCTAACTCAAATGAAATGACACTGTCTCTCTCTCTCTCTAAGCACACCGGAACACACTGCACAGGGCCGCCGTGCAGGCGGCCTTATATAGTGTGGGGCGTGTACTAAATCCCCTGAGCCATAATTGGCCAAAGCCTCCTTGGCTTTGGCCAATTATGGCTCTCTGTTAAGGCGGCGCTGTGATTGGCCAAGCATGCGGGTCATAGTGCATGCTTGGCCAATCATCAGCAAGCAATGCACTGCGATGCCGCAGTGAATTATGGGCCGTGACGCGCCACACATTTGGTGCGAACGGCCCATATCGTTCGCAATTCGGCGAACGATCGAACAGCCGATGTTCGAGTCGAACATGGGTTCGACTCGAACACGAAGCTCATCCCTACTCAGGTTCTAACCAACCCCACTCTATGCAAAACCTAAAAACAGACTGGAGCTTCTGCTTAACTGAGCATCTGGCTATGCTTATAGATGTGAAAAGGCCCACCACATCAGAGCATAGGTTTGCTATTTCTGAGAATAAGGGTGTTGAATCATCAAATAAAACACTAGTTCTCTAACTAGCCTAAGCCTACATGGGGCTACATGGCCAATTTTTCATTTCACAGATGGATATTATCTCCTGAAGCCAAACTCATTGCTCTGTGCTACTGCAGGAGATTTGAGATGACTGTTGACAGATTAGTCACATGAGATTAATCTGGAAAGAATGTAATTTAAAGGAAATCTCTACTGAGAGTAATATGTAGGCTAGCACGGCTGTTTTACTTTCTGAAAGTGCATATAGGCATGAGAAATAAATGGCAAGATCAGGCAACAATACTATGTTTTTGGATGTAGGCAGACATTTTCTAGGTTGACATCACACAGGATGAATGAATGGACGAGCTTAACACAACACAAGTTAACATGTAACATAATGTGCACTAATGTAATGCATCAGACCACACAGGTGTGAAGGGGTCCTTAAAGTGGTTGCAAAGACTCAAGGTTTTTTTACCTGAGTGCAGCAGCCCCCCTAATACTTTCCGGAGCCCCATCTTTCCAGCGATGTGCACGAGAGCAGCGGCTCTCCAGGTTCTCTGCTTCCTCATTGGCCCCCTCATTGGCAATCACAGCCAGTGAGCCAATTTGGAGAGAGCGGGGGCAAGTCCAAGCCACGCTCGGCATCAATGGACAGACAGAGCAGCGGCACGGGAGCAAGCCTGCTTGGGTGTCCCCATAGCAAGCTGCTTGTAAGTTTGACATGTTTGTTATTTTAAAAAAATCAGCCCTTAAAATCACTTTAACCTGAGTTTCTTAGATTTTCATTGCAGTTAGATATAGTAATGTTCACAATATCGCTTGAAGCTACTGCACCTATTGTCAGATGACTGTACATTGCAACCTTCCTTCCTGATCTACTTGACTGTACATTGCGACTTCCCTGGCCATCGCTTTTCACAAGCTCAGAGTGGGTTTAAATGAAAATTCGTGTTCAACAAGCATTTGATATTAAATGAAACTGCAAACCATATATGTCTGGTTCAGTTTAAATTGTGCTCTCTTCTTAGGCTCGGTACTCACAAGCCAAAAATCTGCTGCTTCAGCAGGAACACGGACTAACGACCGGCTTCTGTCCAATGGCCATGCTAGAAAACCTGCATTTGATCAGCACTCGCAGCCAATGACCGCAAGCGCTGATCAACGTATTCTGATGGGGTGGGTAGGGTAGTTCCCCTGTCAGAATACAATGTCTTAAGGGGAGAGATCGCTGCATCAACACAAGCAAAACAAAAAAAAACATAAAGTGTATACTCTAAACTGGCCATACACCCATTAACTTTCAGCTGATTCATGCTGAATTAGGCAAAATTTGCTCCATGGGTGGGCTTGTTGGCAATACCTGGAATGTCAAAAGTTTATTTTTCAATCAACTTTGTTGGAGGAGCTGGGTGGAAAATTCTTAGCAGAACAGCGCTTGCAACTAGTCAGATGCATGTAATGCTCAGGTATTCCAACAGCTGCAATGGCCCACAGGGGGAGATTAGTTGATCCACACTGTTGACATAAATGGAGGAATCTGTTTGATTTAATTCGTTCAGCCCATGGGCTGAACAAAATAAATCTCTGTGTGTATGGCCAACTTTAGATGCAGCCACACAACTCCAAGCTGTTTTCATGCATTGCCATTTGTGGCACTGATGGCTTCCAGAATTCTGTGTGGCCCTGTTTTTTGTTCCTCTAAATCTTTCTGTGACAACTATAAAAGAGATCAATATATAAAGATGCGCTTTTGTTCGCAAGTAAGGCTGTGTTAATTTGAGACTTCCAATGTTTCTGTTTAGATACTAATTACTGAACTGTAATGGAATAAGTGCTTATCTAATTTAGTTAGTATATGTGTTAATTAACAATCAGATAAGTAGATCCGCTTGTGTTATTTTAGGATACTGCAGAGAATTGTGCACTTTGATTCAATAGCTTGGTGACTTGTCCCTGCTGTGCTCTTTTTATTCAGAAGACACAATCATACATGAGGACAGGTGCATCAGTTAAAACTTGGCCATGTATGTTCAGAGATATCTTCAGCGTACAGCGCATGTATTCCCGTGTAGTGAAAAACTACATTCACTCAAAACAGAAGGTCTGGCCCAAATACAATCAAATGACCAAACAATAACTAATGGCAGTGATAAATCTACCCTTTTGTACGGAAATGTACAACACAGCGACCTTATATAGTTATTTTCCTTGACCTCGGCCAAGGTTTGGATGTACGACATGTGCAGTGATTGGATCATTATCTTTTCTATAGAGAAAAGTCTACCATTAATGAATGACCAGAGATTTCTCATCATGTTTGCAAGTTTTTGCACATACTAACACACTCTTCTGAGACTCACAAGCTCCTGTTTATGCTCAGGAAGTGACACCTACATGGGCAGATGGTCACTAGTAAGGCTCTTAGGAGAGGAAGTGTAGATCACGCTGGACTGACTCAATCAGTCACTGCTGTAGGTTATGTAGGGTATGGGCAGATAGGAAGAGTTGGTTTCCAGAGGTTCGTGCCTGGTTGGAAAAAATGGCCCTGTTGGGGGGTGCCTTTGGCACATTGATCGGATCGATAGATGTCCAAACGCTGACTGTGTGCTCAGAGGCAGCAAAGGCTCTAACTGTTTACATGACTTGCAAATATTGGATTTTTATACATATTACTGTATATTTATTGCTCGTTTGGCTCTTAAGGTTTTTGGCTTAAAGATTTTTTCTACTAGGCATGTAGATGTATCCAGTTCACTTTGGAGTCTCGCTTGATTTAAAATTCCTAACTTCTTTAGAATTTAATTTAGGCTGGCTGTAAACAAATTCCAAATCCTCCATGATCCAGTGACCCAATGTTATACTCTTTAGGTCATTTAAAAATAACCCCAGAAGGCAATAACCATGCATGTGGCTCTTAGTCCCACTTCAGGGCAAGACACATGATTAACTTTGGTGGGTCTTCAAGCTGTAGATGATGGGTGTATGTCCTGTCTTCATTTTTTTTTTCTGGAGGACGTCTACCCAACTATGGCTAGACTTATACTGTTATTGTATATCCTTAAGCCTAATATACACGATCAGTAAATCAGACGAAAAAAACTGCTTTTGAAATGATCGTACGATAATCCTGATCTTTAGCACACAGCTATCGAGAGCCAATCACAACAGTTCATCCAAAATTATCTGAAGGGACAAACACGAAAAGCTTTCTCATAAGATACCAGATCGTACAATTTTCGTTTAATCAGTACAATATTCGTCCGAACACAAAAAATCGGAAAAGCAAGTCCACGCATTCTCACAAAAGAAAGAATACATTACAATACAATACAACACATTACATCACTTCCGAAGTTGTATTCTGCTGTACGAGAATTTTCGTGAGTTTAGTAACCTCTTCATTTTCGTTATGAGACTAGCATGCAAAAAAAGACAGGATGATCATTTGCTTTATATTCTCATCGTGTGCACAAGACTTTACTGTGGCTGAACCCCCTTCTAATGTTTACATTCTTCCTGCACAAGAGTAGGTAAGCAGCTTGAGCTGATAAGATTTTTCCTACCTTGATCACCACAAAAACTCCAGTAATCATCATGGTATGTTTTCATCCATCAGCATAAATCAGTGTGATTTTTGTAGTGTGTGACTTTTATTGCCTTAGAAGGACTCATGTTGATAGATGGAGAAGATAACTTTACTTATGGGTCTCTGGTGTGTAGTTGATTCTTGTATCTGTTACAGCTTTATTTGCTTAACAATGCATGCACTGCAAAGTGGCAGTTCTGCCACTGTTGTGCTGCTTAAAGACAACATAGTATAAGCTGGATTTAGCTTCAATGTGATTGCCAGGATTTTCCAAATTACTTTTCCTTGGGAGTATTTAGCAGTTGTAGCCAACTTTGGTCTACCTGAACAACAGCAGACATGGTGGCCATGTCTAAATGCTGTTTTCTGGAACTGGAACAGATGTTAAACCAAATCAATAATTTTATCATTAGTAGTGATTCATGTATCCATTTTTTTTTATACCTGACTGTGGTGTAATGTGTTACGTCACCCTAAGCCTATAACAGGTTTTTCAAGATTGATCTGCCATGACAATAAATCAGGACAGCTATTGATGTTCATCTACATCTGAGGTCCTCAGGTGACCTGGAGGTTAAGTTTGTTGCACAACAGCCAGTTGTGCAGTTTTATTATGTGACTTAACTTGATTTCTTAGCAAATAGATTTGCACAGGGATCTCTTTGTAGTTTCAAAAGCAACAGCTCATTGTCTTGCCCACAAGCATACTGTAACTTTATTGCACATGTTTTCTTGAGGACTCTGAAAGTGCATTATGATTACTACAATATTGGAGTTATATAGCACCATGTGGTTGTGCAGTGCTTTAAAAAATGAAGGGAGATGGTGCAGTTACAATAAAATTTCATACAAGTGGGTTCGGAGGGCCCTGCTCGTGAGAGCTTACAATCTAAAAGGGAGTGTCAATTGATACTAAATGGTAAACACTGTGAGGGATGAGTTGGCAGAGTAAGTAAAAGTATATATTTTTAGGTGGAAGAAGGATAGGCCTAGCTGAAGAAATTAATTTTCAGGGATTGGATTAAGGTGGACAGACTAGGAGATAGCCAGACTGATTGGATTAGGGAGTTCCAGAGGATGGGAGAGGCTGTGGAGAAATCCTGGTGACGAGTACAGGAGAGGGCAACGAGGGGGCTAGAGAGCAGGAGGTCTTAGAAGTAGCAGAAAAGGCAGTTTGGGTGATTATTCTGAGATGAGGTTGGTGATGTAGCTTAGGGCAGATTTGTGGATCTCTTTGTATGTTGCTGTTAGTTTTCTAATTTTATTTGTTGGGGGAGTGGAATACAGTGGAGGGACTGGCAGAGAGGGGTGGCAGACACTGAATGGTTGGTAAGGTGGATGAGTCTGGCAGCAGTATTCATGATAAGTTAAAGCCTATGGAAAGGTAGGCCAATGAGGAGAGAGTTGCAATTGTCAAGGAAAAAGTTACCAAAGGGAGTAAATTAGTAGCTTTGTGGTGTCATTGGTTAAGAAGCAGCATATTTTGGAAATGTAATGGAAGTTAATGAGGCAAGAGTTGGATAGCCACTGGAACAGGAAAAGGTTTGACCGCACTCACAGGTTTGAAGCAAAAGTGAAGACTTTATTGAAGATAAAAATCATCAGACAACATCGTAGACATGACATCAATGTAGAGATGAATGCATTTCATGAATTGGAATTCGCTTAGTCATAATCTGACAAACACTAGTAAGTATAACCCTTATATAGCATATACTCAGCTGAAATCAACCAGTGATTGATTATGCCAAATAACCCTTGTATCTGAGGTTTCTGCAACAAAACAGACAAAAACCACAAATACCACAAATAACTTCAACCTATACAATAAAACTAGTACGCATATAATCAAATAAAGGAAAGAAACTTCAGAGTCCTCCTTTGTATAGGAAAAATGTAGAAAAATATCTCTCCTTGTTGCAGATAGCTGTCCCAACAGATAAGAGAAAAAACACTTTATAGAACACCACTAATGAAACATTAAAATATTTTTCAAAAAATCCTCAATATTAATTTCCTATAATGGTATTCAAAGAATGTTATAACAATCACACCTATGTTACACTATATATGTACATAATGCTTGTATCTGTCAATACATGTCACTATTGATAAAATATTAAACAAGTTATATGTGTACTAGTTTTATTGTATAGGTTGTAGTTCTTTGTGGTTTTTGTCTGTATTGTTGCAGAAACCTCAGATACAAGGCTTAAATGACATAATCAATCACTGGTTTATTTCAGCCGAGTATATGCAATATAAGGGTTATACTTACCAGTGTTTGTCAGAATATGACTAAGCTAATTCCAATTCGTAAAACACGTTAATCTCTGCCAGGTCTGCATTGATGTCATGATGTCTATTATGTTGTCTGATGATTTTTATCTTCAGTAAAGTCTTCACTTTTGCTTCAAACCTGTAAGTGCGGTCAAACCTTTTCCTGTTCCAGTGGCTCCTATCCAGATTGCGAACTGAACTTACACCGTGAGGTTGAAGCGTGGGATTGCTCTCACCTGGAGCGGCTTGGCTTTGCTTTCTACAAGATTTGGATAGCAATTGGGCTGAAAGGAGAGGTCCCCAATTCCAGGATTAGGCGTAAAACCCTGACATGAGGAGAGGGACTGATAGTTCTGCCGTTGATCTCATGTAACAGACAAATGAGAGGAAATGGAGGTGGGAAATATTGTGAGCCCAGTTTTGGAAAAAATTGAATTTGAGGAAGTCATGTGTCCATGTCAGTAAATTAGTGATGCACGAGGAGACTGACGAGTAGAGAGATACATTCGAGTGTCATTAGCATAAAAATGAAAATGGAAGCCATGGGAGGATTCCTCCTGACCCAGAAAGGAAGTGTAGATAGAGGAAAGAAGAGGTCTGAGGACAAAAAATGTGTTGAGATAGGTAAGAGGAGAACCAGCAAAGAGCAGAATCATGAAGGCCAAGGGAGTGGCGTTTTTGTGGAGGAGTGGATGGTCAACTGGCAGGTAATCTGTGAGTTGGATCTAGCTTTGTAAATTGAGAAAGCTTCCATAGAAGGAAATTTACTGTTATATTGTATTGTGGCATGTTCCCTTTAAAGCGAACTTGTAACTTGCCCATTCACACAAAAGATTTGCAATAATCACCTGATCCCCAGCAGCCTATACTTACCTTTCCTTGTCAATCCTACCGCTTCATTCACCACGAGGAGCCAAAATAAATACCTGGCACTTATATGCATGGAAAAACATGTGGCTCACTCCATGTGACAACGCTGCACCAATCAGTAATATCACATAGGGAGTCCATAACACCATGGTAGCTACATCACTTGTGAATTATAGCTTATACAGGTTTTTCCTTTGGTTCCAAACCCTGATGGGAGTGAAGGGAAGGCAAATATACTTGTTTGTGAAGGTCTTTTTTTTTTGTGACATTTATTTATGGTGCAAAGCAGTACTTCCGCATGTCTTGCCTAGGCGAGAAGTTGTTTGTGTCCACCAGCTGCCTGCATGTGTGCAGATGTGACGCAGGGCTTCGGGTCCTGAGTGAGCCTTGTGCACGTGCAGGTTTTCCCAAACATTTGCACACGTGCGGGTTTCCCTCCCCACACACATGTAAAGATGGCATTTATAGAAATCACAAAACTTTGTGTATGCACAGATGTGCCGAAGGGCACTGCCAGGACCGAAAGGCTGCAGAGCCCTTCGGGACATCTGCACACACGCCATAATGGTAGTACTAGAGGGTGGAGTCAATAAAGAGGGAATTGAAGCTCCTCTTTATATTGACAGCAATGGAACCTGTTCAAAAAGGTCTGTTGCTGTCTGTAAATTGAAGGGAACATTGTATACCTGGCTCTTGAAATACAGTATGTCTAACCCTATGCCAGGTTAATATTATTACTATTTCAGTGGCAAAAGTGTGCTTGTAGCAGAATGGATAAGGTTGCTGAGATACCAAACAATGGCAAAGAACTGTTTAGGTAGGCAGAGTGTCCAAAAAAGGAATGCAGATGGTAAGAGAGGGGGCAGTATCTGCAGGAGATATGTGCAGAGGAGGAATGCAAAGGGCATGACAGTGGGCATTATGTATGGATGGTACAAGAGGAGGCAGTATCTGCAGGAGATATGTGCAAAGGAGGAATGCAAAGGGCATGACAGTGGGCAGTATGTATGGAGGGTACGAGAGGGGGCAGTATCTGCAGGAGATATGTGCAGAGGAGGAATGCAAAGGGCATGACAGTGGGCAGTATGTATGGAGGGTACGAGAGGGGGCAGTATCTGCAGGAGATATGTGCAGAGGAGGAATGCAAATGGCATGCAGTATGTATGGAGGGTACGAGAGGGGGCAGTATGTGAAGGAGAATAATGTGAAGGGTATGACAGTTGGTAAAATGTGCAGGGGAGGGAAGCAGAGGGTATGACTGCAGGAAGTATGTATGGTGGGTATGGCAGTGAGCAGTATGTGTAGGACAGGCTTGTGAAGGATATGTGTGCTCTATCTGTGTTTTGTCACTGGGGGACCAGAAACAGTGGCCCAATGTTATGTGTTTCTGTCCCCCTAGTGCAGTGGTTCTCAACTCCTGTCCTCGGGACCCAATAACAGGCCAGGTTTGCAAGATAACTGAAATACATCACAGGTGAAATCATTTGCTGCTCGGTGATTGCAGTATTCTAGTTTGCAACTCCCCAAAGTAATACTTAAATTCTGGCCTGTTAGTGGGTCCTGAGGACCAGAGTTGAGAACCACTGCCCTAGTGGAAGTAGGATATTGTATTTATATTATAGAGAATTACTTTGTGTTGTCCTGATTTTTTATATAGAGAAAATCTCAAAATGCGGACTGAATTTATTCATTCCTATCATGTCCTACAATTGTACTGCTAAAGTCACAAAAGCATACATCCTATACAGCAGTGTTGTTTCCTGGCACCCGTATATTTTTGGATTTGTGTAGAAGCCTGGAAAGCTTGTCAACACTCTGTGCAAACAAGAAGCATGCATATTCTTTATTCTACCTCATTTCAGTGATGAAGACATATGGCTTAAACTGACTAGCACAATTAGGATATGCAAGCAGGCTGTCCATAAACCAACTCTGTCACCATAAATGACATTCTGTGAGAGATCTGCCTGTCATTGCTGGCACTGCTCATCATCAGCTCCCCCACCCCCGCATGCAGTGGATGTTTGGAAGTGGTACACATGTGAGGCATTGTCCCTCTGGTGTTTTCCTTGTAAGAAAGGAGAACATCAGCCACAAGGATTTAGGTTTTGCTTGAAGGGTTCCAGTGTAAATATGGGGCTGTGTATGATAGACAATAGTGGCCATAGCCGCAAAACAGACTTGAAGATAAATGTGCTTTCAGTTATGACGAAGTCCTGCAAACCTAAACTGCAATAAAAAAAAAAAAAAACAGGCATCAGGAGATGGCAGTAGCATCTCCTGAACATCTGCCAGTTGCTATTGCACCACCCTCTGAAAAGTGATCTATCATAGATTGTCTTTCAGACGGTGATAAATATTGCCACCACTGGGGAAGAGCCCTTTTAGCTTAGATATAGACTGCTGGTTGAAGACAACAAGTCTTTATTTTAGATACCTGAGATCTGTTAGCTTGGTTAATAAAGCAAAATGCTTTAAGCCTTATTGTCCAATCAGAACTCATCTTTCATTGATCTAGCATATAATATAGATTCCTTGTTACTTGCAATAGCAATTTTAGGTGGTCAGTAATATCAAGTAACAACGTGCAAATACCCATAAAAACTAAACTGAAATTGAATTGGTTGCTTTGCGTTACTGCACTTCTTAGATCGTCATTGCTGTTTGCAAATCTGTGTTTTTTAATGTCAAGTTCCGGGCACTGCGCAGGAAAGGGAACTTTCAGCACCAGCAGCTTTGGTGTTTGACAAGGTAATTGCAAGTGATTGTAAAGGCTATACTTACCTGCCCAGTGCAGATGTTTTGCACAGTGCAGTCCTGAACCTCCTCTTCTGGGGACCCTGCCGCCAATCTTGGCTCCTCCTCCTTTCTGAGTTCCCCTACGGCAAGCCGCTTGGAAATTTGTGTGTTTTCCCATATCACACAAAAATGTGCTGCTTTTTGCAGGCGCGTGTGGGTGCCATTAATTCTTCTTCTTTGCATCTAGCAAATGCACGTACATTTGTGCCTGCTAAAATGCATGGTACTGTAGTAATTTAAAAAATCATGCCCTCAGCCTTTTGTGTGTTTCACACACATAAAGCTGCTCATTAAAAATGCACCGAAAAAAAGCGTGTGCGCTCACATTCACCTCCTGGTGTGAACGAGCCCTCACACAGGTGTGCCCCAGGATTGTGTGTGATTCCAAAGGTTGCCTTGACTTAAAAAAAAGTTTGAAAATCACTGGGTTAGTAAACATCATCACTAAGATACAGACACTGCTACCTTTTAGCTGTCTCTTCCTGAGCCCAGATTTTTTAGCAGCATCAAGATCTGACCCATTGCTACCGACACTAGCAACTACTATAATATAGGACAGGTACCTGTTATAACGATGAGCCAATAGGATGAGGGCAGAGGTGAAAGGGACAGGCCAGGTATTCACACTGCTGACAAGTGTCAATCTCTGCATATTATGGTTTTCTGAGATTCAGTGCCGATGGAACTGTTGAGAGGACAACAAAAAGTATGAGAAGGACAGCAAGGTGTCTGCCTTTATCACTGTGGTCAGTTTAGTTAGTTCAGTCCAGTGTCTCTGCCCTGCTGCTGGGACCACCCCCTCCCCCAGTGAAACACAATTGTCAGCTTTGATCAAGGTTGGGATTGCTGTGTACTCAGAGAAGGTGGCAGCAGCTGCAGCTGTCAAAAAAGCAGTCTAAATCAGTGTTTATAAATAACACTGCTCCAGAAGCAAATATAGAAAGGTACAAAGTAACATAATGTTACTTTTCTATCATTTTGTTCACTCATCTGCAGATCAAAGGGATGAACTTTGATCTGCAGATGATGTCAGTTAAAGCAACCTGATGAATAAAATGTTCATATGTTTAACTCCTTATTGACACTTAGTTTACTCTAATCAGTCCTAATTAACTCCTTATTCTTCTTCTCCATTTAATTATTATTTTCCTGCTGATTTTTTTTGTTTGTTTCTATTTTACTAATCATTAATATTTTAAATGTTTTTGTTTTGTTTTGTTTGTTATTATTTTTACACATTTAACATATTGTTTTTACACATTTAACATATATTTACACATTTTCCATTTAAAAAAGGGCAAAATGGAAACAAAATAACATTTTATTTCATTTGTAAATAAGTTTACAATGCTTTGCACCAGAATCATAATTTCAGTGTCACTTTAAACAGGACAAATTACAGAATAAAATGCACACTTTTTATCTGCAAAAACTTGTAATCCTTTTTAAATTAAAGTGATGCTAAAGTCTTATTTTTTTTCATTAAAAATAACAAACATGTCATACTCACTTGCTCTGTGCAGTTAGTTTTGCACAAAGCAGCCCAGATCCTTCTCTTCTCGGGTGCCTCTTCGGCTCTCCTGGCTCCTCCCTCCTGTTGAGTGCCCCCACAGCAAGCAGCTTGCTATGGGGGCACCCGGGCAGAGCCACAGCTCCCTGTGTCCTTTCAGACACGGAGCCGCAGCCAGGCCCCGCCGCCTTTCACCCATCATTGGCTCACTGACTGTTACTGACAGCAGCGGTAGCTAATGGCACCACGATGCTGTCTCTGCCAATGAGGAGGGGAGTCCAGGACAGCCGAGTCTCTCATGCAACATCGCTGGATCTAGATGGACCTCAGGTAAGTATTAGGGGGGGCTGCTGCACACAGAAGGTTTTTTATCCTAATGCATAGAATGCATTAAGATAAAAAAAAAACTTCTGCCTTTACAACCACTTTAACACAGCTAAAAAAAAAGTGCATTTTGTTTAGTCTTGTTGCGTTTATTGTCTAAGGATTGCAGAACAAAAACAATCATTGTTACCAGATAATGCCATGAGAAGAAAGCCTTGTTTATCTTTAAAAAAAAAAAAATATCTGTATTACCTTGTTATCTTTGGCAATGACAAAGATATCGCTGAATAAACAGGTCCAAAGCAGAAATGTACAAAATTTGCTCTAGTCCATAGGGGGTGAACAGGTGTGAGAGGCGAAGTGGTTAAGGTTCACATAATCAATGGGAAATCATCCTCAAATGCAGCTTCTCATTATTGCTATACAACTTACTGAATTAAATAAATAAACAAGAATTAAAATTTAATGAGATGCAGCTATAGAATAGTCCATTATCATCATGTCATATGCCTGTTTTTCCATGGACCAGTGCATACTTGATGAGGACATGTCAGTGTAGAAGTGGCCGCACAAAAGAATATTGCATAATTCAACACCATTGCCTAGATTCATCTTTTAAGCAGTTATATAGATCTTTAGAGACAGTCTTGTCAGAAGCACAAAAGTAACATATATTGCAAAATGTCATAAATTGATATTTATAAATAAAAATCAATACAGATTAGTTATCATACTGTTCCAGAGCAACTGCTACAGCATTAGATAGGATATTGCACTGTATACTAATTGCACTCTATGCCAATGAGAGAGCACTTAAGGCAGTGATGTCACATGATTCTGATTACAAAGTACCATATAATCAGCTATAGTACCCAAATATCATGTATAGTATCCATTCATTTTTGTCTATGCACAGTTAATCACCACGGATAAACTAAGTTAGAACACAGGGGGCAGAATAAGGGTCTATATTTATGGGCAATTACACACTGCGATTTTCAGCGGCAAGAATCTGCAGATTCCTGCGTCTGGAATTAACAGATGTGTGTGAATAGCTGCGGCCACTGAGCCCATACAATGCAATGACATGACAGGCTGTCACCAGCCATAGCTATTCGTGATGCACAAAGTTCTATGGTACTCTACAGGGTCATGGTGGCACAGGGGGCATAAATATAATGGGAGTGTGATAGAGCGGTCAGGGGACAGTTTCAAAAGAAGGCTTAGAGGAGGAAATGTATTAAAAAAAATTGCAAATGCATGTAAGTTATGTTATTAGTATCTGATTTATGAAAAAATGGCTTTAAAATCACTCTAATTCTAAATTATCTATTTAAGTGCAGGCTTGATGGTGGTGTGTCCCTTGCCTCAGTTGGAAGTATGCCTTTTCGTATCTAAAACCATTCCTAAATATGTGTTTCAGCTTAGCTGGTTGGTTGAAGTTTGACTATTGTACATATCAATAAATGCTCTTTGTAGTTGTAAATTCTAACCTGACATGTTTCATTATCTACATTACTGATCATTACTGATCATACAGTAGAAGTTACTAGAGGACATTACTGATATCTTCATAATTAAGGAATAATACAAGCAGGAGGTATCAGTTTGCTCTTTTGACATATTTTTGTATGTCTGAGTTTGCCATTGAGCTGTTGCAAATCAATTACTGCAGCCCCTTGTTAGCATCTTGTTATCTAGCTGTCATTGTTGAAGGAAAGTACTGGTGGGCAGCTGACATGAGGTTATTGTGCACCTCTATTATTTGGCATCACTTGCGTGTACATTTAAACATTTCTCTATCGTTTAAATTTTTGTGTTTGTGGGTATTTTTTCCATGTAGACAGCAGAATCCTTTTCTAACCCCTAGGTCACCAGAGATATAACAATTTGGTGCTTTTTTTTTTTCTTTTTTTTTAATTTCCCCATAAGACAGTCTTTCTGTTTTTTTTTTTTTTTTTCGCATACTACAGTAATAGAATACAATATATAAAAAATCCAGGACAGGAGTGTGGGTGACCCAGGGTTAGTGGAGATGTTTGATGTTACTGAAATCATCTTACCAAAAGAGTTGTAAGGAATGGCTGGAGATGAATAGGAAGTGGGGGGTTGAAGCCAGCATGGCTCCACTTCTGAGCTGCACATCCTTTCAACGTCCATTCTGAGTAGAACAACAAATGTCTATGCATGGAGTACAGATAGCATATGACTTAACATTTCTATGTATCGGTGTGTTACAGAATTTTGATGCTTTTTCTTTCCCTTCTAGGGGGAACTATTGAGTCCATGTCGCTGTGATGGATCTGTGCGCTGCACACATCAACCTTGCCTAATACGATGGATTAGTGAGCGGGGATCCTGGAGCTGTGAGCTGTGTTATTTCAAATATCATGTCCTTGCTATCAGTACCAAGAACCCCCTCCAGGTAAGTGACTACTTAGACTGCAATGAATTCTTTCTGTCTGCAAACTAAGAACATTTTCTGTCTTATGGCATCTTTCTACTGATTCATCTACAGCTAGCAAAGATCTAAATGTGCTTTGTATGTTGTTTATAATAGGGTAAATCTTTCAGGACAAGGATCTTGTGACATGAGATGCCATTTGCATTTTAATATGACCTATCACTTACAAATGTAAAGTCTTGGTAAGTCTTGCTTGGGTGTTCCTTTTTAGAAACAGCAGTGCGCATTTCAGTAAAATAAATCTAGATCCCTGGTGTCCAACTTGCGGCCTCAAAGCTTACTGTGGGGTCCTCAGGGCTAAACAGCAATATGTGTTATCCATACCTAGACCCTTACTCAGGTCAGTGAAGAAAAATATTCCTTGAACTGGCTGTAAGTTATCAAATGGCTTGGTTTATTTTTTCACTTTTCTGTGTTATGTCTCTTTTCTCTTCCTTTGTTTTCCCACTGATCTTTTATAATGGATTTTGCTGATAGAAATAGCAAATGTGTCATTTTTAAGGGGGCTGTAGGGAGCGCAAATGTGGAAACACTGATTTGTAAAGAGACTATAATAGCAGTGATCTCTAAGGCCCCTTTCACCTGAACGGCCCGCTCGGACCTGCCTGTCTGTTTTTCAGGCAGATCCGAGCGGGCTACCCCATGACTTCTATGGGTAGGCGGATGATAAAGGAGATGTGTCCGCTGATACCCGCCTGCCATCCGATTTGGCAAGATCCGCTCAAATCAGACGCATGGCGATACATTTGCCATCCATCCAGCGGATCGGATCAGATGAGAACGGACAGGCTGTCCATTTTCATCCAATCTCCCCATAGAGAACAGCGAGGTTCTAACAGGTCTGTCCCCGCACAGTGAGCGGAGATGGACCTGTCATCCGCCTGCTCAGCGGGGATCAACGATCTCCCACTGAGCTAGCGTAGTCCATCCAGCGGATCTGCCCCGTGTGAAAGAGGCCTAACAGTCTCATGTATCATGTATCCAGTCCCCAACAATTTCTATAGCATGTTCCCAGTCTCTGACCTACTTCTATAAGATGTCTGTTGTCTTTGACCATCTCCTCTGACCATTTCCTGTTGATAATCTCTCACCATCTGCTATTGCATGTCCACAGTCTCTGACAGCTTTCTGTAGCTTTACATTCACTGAATATTAACTGCGGCTCTTGCCAGGAGCCACACTTGAGGTCCCTTGTATCAAAAAAGTTTACCACCAGAGTTATAGACATGTAAAGTGTATCTAAACTCAAAAACAAAACTGTCATATATTGCAGCTTACCAGTCCTTAGATGCAGTGGCTACATTCATTTTAATTTTTTATGGGGTTTTTTTTTTCACTTAATTTTCTCCTGGAAAACCTGTGAACAACACAGCTTTATTTCCCATAAGGCTACACATATCCGCCAATTATTTATTGAAGAAGTCAAGGTTGTCACTTAGGCTGGACTTCAAACATGTCTGCCTTTCTTAAGCTATATTCCATAGGGGATGGGGAAATTATTGGTTTAAAGGAGAAGTACAGCCAAAGCTCACATGGCTTCTCTTCTACTTCTCTTGTGGATGAGCACTCCTGTGACCCATTTTCAGCAGACGCGGGGCTGAAGCCCGCTGCCGCTGCCCGCTGACGTCCAGGCTGGGGAAAGTTTGTGACTGTATGGTTGATTTCCACCCAGATGCCTGGACCGGCTCCTGGCTCAACCTCCCAGCGAGCAGCTCCAGTGAGCGTGGGTGGGGGGGGATGCTATTGGGCTGGGCAGAGCAGAGAGCCGGTGACTGACAGTCATGGCTCTCTACTCATGGAGCACTGATAACCGAGTGATCAGCGGCCTTTGATCCCTCAGTTCTCATTCTTAGAGCCGTCAGGGGACAGATGCAGCATCGGACCGATGCTGCATTCACCTAGGTAAGTATGATTTAAGAAAAAAACGAACCCAAACGTCTCTTTTAAAGAAGATGATATTGTTTATGCTTCCAGGTCATATTACTGGAAGAGACAAGGACACAGCATTTCTGGTAAAATCAACAGGCAATATTTAAAATATTTTTAGCCTGAAAAAAATGAAAGCTTATGCAGCTACCATGTCTAGGCACTGTTAAAATGCAATATATCATTTTTCATCCTTGGGTTTAAATTTACTTTAACGTTAATAAAACAGTCAGCATCCTATGGTGGGCAGCAGATGAGATGATCTTGCTAGTAAATTCATAGGGTGCTTTTGTCTCATCTTGCACATTTTTTCATCTTAGAGATAGTAGGGCCAAGAGAGCAGTCAGGAAAGGATTGCTTCACAGCTTACAGGGTCAAAAAGGCCATGAGCTACAGTGTGTATTGCTCATTCTACTGGTTATTTAAGCACATATTTCAGGTGTACAGCTGGAAGTTCTTTTGTGCTGTAGGTGAGTAGATGTACTGAAAGGGGGAGGACATGGTGGAGACTTTGAAATATTTTTCTTCAGTTCCTCTAATAAGAATAGACACAAAATCCTCTGCAAAATGAGATTGCTCAGACTTGAAGAGCAAATTTAAAGCACACCTAAATTCTTAAGGCTAACACTGCACAGTCATATTGGTGGTCCCAAACATTGCCAAAAGTTCAATCAAAATAATCTTACACTGTGAAGCTAAATAATTACAAAAATGAATCTAATACACAGTGATAAAAGATGACCGATATATTTTAAAATGCATATGGAATGCTTTCTCACTTGTGAGTAAATTGTGCAGCTTTTTATTTACCTTCAAAATCTATTGCATGTTGGCTATGTTTTGCGATCACCCTTGCTAATGTGTATTTTTAAATGTAAGACTTATGTAGCACCCTCTACCAATAGGTAGGTGCTAGTAAGTTTTATTCTTACTAGGTTATCCAGCACAGGCACATTTAGGCAGGCCTATGCGGCAAGCTAGGCCTGTCTGTTTTGAACTGAGGGCTGGGAGTGGTCAGAGTAGCAGTGGGTGTGACCACCTGCACTTCAGTTCTGAGGTGCCTTCCCTGCTTCCAGGGAGAATATTCTGGAAGAGGGGCTGGGCCTGGGACTGGAGTGGCAGGCAGCTTCTGTGTGAGCCCTGACCAATCCCCAATTGGTTTTGGCAGGGGGTGGGCCTCATATATAAGCTGAGGTAATATGCCACTGGGAGGGAGAAGTCGGCTGAGTGAAGTGAGGGAATGCTAGGCAGCAACAGGAGGCCATCCACATCTAGGGTGGGGGGGGTGCGCTGATCGCAGGAGGAGGCCCAGGGAGAACTGTGTGGGAACATTGCCTCTACACGGTTATTATCAATGTCCCCCGCCACCACATGGTCAGATGGTAGAGAACTCCTGGAGCAGAGGGGCAGGTGAAGCTGTTGAAATGCATGGTCCGGTCAAGTTCCTCATGAAGGACTCAGGGCTGTGGAAGGTCGGTGAGTGTTACCACAGTGGAGGGCTGGAGGTGCCAGGAAGTCTGTGAGGGAACTCTGCTTTTACAAGGTCATTAGCAAAGTCTCCATCAAACACACAGTGGATGATGGGGAGTCCTGGATCAGAGAAGAGCCTGTGGGGCTTCGTGTCAAGTCAGTGTGGCCTGAGGGTACACGATTTGCAAGTTGGGCGGGGAACAGTATTCCATTTCCTAAATTCATGCTTTTAACCTACTAGGCCTCTGGGGAGAGGTTCTGCAGGGCTCAGGCCTAGTAGCAGCGAGCAACCAGAGCCAGTAAAGGGACTTATTCAGAGTGGGCCCCTATTACCCAATAGAAGAAGATGTGACATACTTCATTTCAGTAACTACAAGTGTGTGCAGGAGGAAACCAGTGTGAGTAGAAGGAACCAAGCTTTGTGCAGGAGGGAAGAAGTTTCTGGGAACATAATTTCTACAGGGTCAGAAGTGGTGTCTTCATTCTCTAACACGTTTTGAATGAGGAATACTTGGAAGCAAATAGTCTGCTGGAGGAGAGCAGAGGAGGAGCAATAGTCTGCATGGAGCTGCAGGATGAGATTTACATTTAATGTTCATGCACATCCAATCTTCTGGCTCTAACATTGTACTTTTGTGCTTCAATTATAAATATGATGGCAATTATAAATCCTATGAGCATCCCATATTCCAATCACTATCCAAGTTGTACCCCCCCAATAGAACAACAAAAACAAAACTCGCAAAAGACTGTTCATTGTCTCTGGAAGTGATGTATGAAGTCTGGCAGTGGGGTGATTTAGCAGATTGTTTGTTACTAACTGCAATACCATGGCTACACTTAATTGCTACTAAGAAAACACAGAATAGTAGCTTTCTGGGCTGCACTCCATACAATGTTGAGACCAGTGTAGCTGGATGGTGCTTGTAGAGACATCAATAAATGGTGCATTGAGTTACTACAGTAAAAAAGAAGAGTCACCAGCACTCAACTGAAGATCAAAAATTAACCAAGGTTAATTTACATTCAGTCAGATACAATTAACATTTGGGGGCCTCACAGGGTCCCTTTCTCAAAGCAAAGCAATGACATCACTTCCTCCCTTGAGGAAGGGACTCTGCGAAGCCTAGAAATGTTGGCTTTATCTGACCAATGTGAATAAACTCATGTTAATTCTCGATCTTCAACTGGTGGTGCCAGTGACTCCGTCTTTCCACTAAGAAAACAGTTGGTTTGAAGACTTATGGATGATGTTTTATGTAGATACACCGAATCAACGTAAATGTGGATGTTCTGAGAAAGTACATCCATATATGCATAAACTATCATAAGAAAATTGAATATGAATTTTGTTAGAGAATTTCATTGTTTTTTTTTATTTTGATAGATGTACACTGCCATAGGTGCATAGGTGCATGCACATGAAAATAGAGTAAACAAGAGAAATTATAAGTAAAGAGAATATATTTGATCAGTTTTATTTGGCAAATATTCCATTACAAAATTAGGTTGGCAGTCGCCATCTATTCCCCTTCTCCCTCCCCATCCCCCCTTTTCCCTCTCTATCCCCCCTCTCCCTCTCCTTTTTCTTCTAGGCTTCTCTGTCTTTCTGTCCTTTCTTGGTGATAGTTGAATCCACGGAGTTCACCCCTCTATGGAAAATATGTGATTCCCCCCTCCTTTTTTTTTTTGCATAAACCTTATAGTACGATCTTCCATACATCATAGATAATTTTTACTGCCTTTATTCCCTGATCATTTGATGCACAGCTAGTAATTTCATACATTTACTTCTGCTGCCAGACTGATCTTTTGCTTTTGTTTTCTTATCGGTCAAGCCATTTTGAACTGTATTTTTAGTTATGTAGCATATTTGCCACATGAGAAGGGATGATACTGCATCTCTTTTCCATGTTCCTTAACAGCTGCTTCATTTCAACGTGTTTGTTTGCCTTTTATAAGATATTCAAGCGATGTCTTTCGCTTGACTATGAGTGATATGTGTTTGTAAACATGTGTCTTTGCTCTCCCGTTTGTCATGTTGAATTTCAATAAAATTATTATGGAACTAAATATTCCATTCCAAAAATTCTTGTGATGGCGTTGAAGCATCAAGTATTCAAAATAATTAATTTACACACAATGTGCAGATTCTAGCTTTAAAACATGATTCCACCTTTTAGGCAAAAACATACTTTGAATTACAAAGGATCAAATGCTGTAAATACATTATTTTGGGTGTTTTATTTCTACCAAAATAAAGCTTTTTTTTCCATTACAAAAACATTTTAACAATTATATAAGCAGGTTATTTTGCCAAAGAGTTATTGGCAAGGTAAAGCTGAATTCCAGGAATCTAGCTCCTTTGTAAAAAGTGAAGGCACACTATGAGCTAAGTCCAAGGTGGTGCATGATATCTTCTGGGATTATCTCTGTTGTTTACATTTGTTTACACTTCCAGAAGAACCTATTGCTGTATTTCCTGGAGCCTGACGCAGATGCTTCTGGTCTAAACATCTTCAATGTCAGATTTGGTGCAGCTGCTATGCCTGCCCATTCCCTCCTCCTACCCAAACACAGAAGCCTTTGTATTATGTGAAGTCATTCACAAAATACAAAGGCTTCTCTAAATCGGCAGGGGAGGGACGGGCATTGCTGCTCTGTTTGCCTCTCTCTCCTCTCTCACAGCCCCGAGTGTCAGTGTATGCTTCAGCAGAACCATAAATCTGTCAGAAATTAATAATTGGTTTAACCCTCTTAATACAGGGCACTTTCACCCCCTTCCTGCCCAAGCCATTTTTCAGCTTTCAGCACTGTCACATTTTGAATGATAATTGAGCGGTCATACAACACTGTACCCAGATGAAATTGTTATAATTTTTTTCCCACAAATAGAGCTTTCTTTTGGTGGTATTTGATCACCTCTGCAGTTTTTATTTTTTGCGCTTTAAACAAAAGAAGAGGGACACGTTTGAAAAAAAACACAATATTTTTTACTTTTTGCTATAATAAATATCCACTTTTTTTTTTAAACAAATGTTTTCCTCAGTTTAGGCCGATATGTATTCTTCTACATATTTTTGGTAAAAAAAAATCGCAATAAGCGTATATTGATTGGTTTGCGCAAAAGTTATAGCGTCCACAAAATAGGGGATAGATTAATAGCATTTTTATTTTTTTTATTTTTTTTTACTAGTAATTGCGGCGATCTGCGATTTTTATCGTGACTGCAATATTGCGGGGAAATATCGGACACTTTTGACACATTTTTGGGACCATTCACATTTATACAGCGATTGGTGCTATAAAACTGCACTGATTACTGTATAAGTGTGACTGGCAGGGAAGGGGTTAACACTAGGTGGTGATCGAGGGGTTAATTATGTTTCCTAGGGAGTGATTCTAACTGTGGGGGAGGGGACTCACAAGGGGAGGAGACCGATCGGTGTTCCTCTGTACTGAGAACACACCATCGGTCTCCTCTCCCCTGACAGGACGTGGATCTGTGTGTTTACACACACAGATCCACGGTCCTGCTGTGTACTATCTCCTTTAGATCTACCAACAACTATGTAGTGCAAGGGCCTACATTGTATACAGATATAATGGAATGTTTAGGTAGGTCTTCATGTTACTTAGTTCTGTCAAGCTCAAAGGAGATTGTACAAAGATTGTATAGTCAGATTATATTGTGCATGGTGATGTTTAGATGTGACCACAGCGATCTCTTACTACTCTGACCTGTGCTACAAAATCTCACCTCTCACTGACAACAGCATGAAGATCTGGAATAGGTGGTTCAAGGGTGTGAATGAGCAGTGAAAGGCCTGTGTGGACAGTATAGTATAGCCTACACCAGCACCCTGTTCTGACTACAGCAGTGTTTTTTTTGAATAGAGTGAGGAAAGGGTAGAGCATTGGTGGTCAACTTGAAAATTATAGAGGGCATTAAGTGCAGCCTGCAACACTTCCAGAGGGCTTCAATAAGAACTGCATTTTTGTGCACTAAGGAGCATTGAATCAAGCTAGATGCATCGAATCACGTTAGGTGCATTGAGTCAAGTTAAGCTATCCAAAATGAATGGACTATAGTGCACCTCAACACCCAAAAATTCTGGCCCTGCTGCAGTTTTTGCAGTGCACACTGAAGAATTTGAAGTACAATAATCCCAGCATCAGTATCAGTCTATGCAATAAAAACCCAAATAATATTGAGGAGGGGGGGCAGGTCACTTTCTATGTCAATGACCACCAATGTAGGAGGCTCAGTGGCAGTGAAAGTTAAATCCCCCCCACCCATCTGCATTGGTGGTCATAGCAGTGAAAGTTAACCCCCTCCCCCCAGCCCTCCCTCGCATGTCATTCTCTCTCTCCTCAGGCTGGAACTATACTTGTACTGTGGACAGAGATAACTCCACCCATAGTAAGTCTTCCTTTCAGTCCTCTGAGTTCTGAACATCACAGCACCCTCCACTCTTTTAAAAGAAAATATGGCTGTAGCCAGGCGTTAAAGGGCCAGAGTTTGCTTTTCAGTGTTAAATGTGTGTGTGTTTCATGTGCCTCTAAATATTTAAACATTTTTCAGTGCTGCACAAAAATACATTTGCATAAATCCATAGAGTTATGCAAATTTAGTGCCTAGACTTAAAGTGGCTGTAAAGGCGAAAAGTTTCTTACCCTAATGCTTTCTCTGCGTCAAGGTAAAAAGCTTTTTAGGTGCAGCTCTCGCCTTGCCCCCCCTAAATACACACCTGAGCCCCATCACATCCAGTGATGAGGGAGCCAGGGGAGGGATTGAGCAGCACTGTGTGTGTCAAAGGACTTGAAGCAGATTGCTGGGGCTGTTACTCAGAAGGCAGGAGCAACCAGGAAAGCCAGTAATGGACCTCAAAAGAGAAGAATCAGGGCTTGCACAGAGCAGGTAAATGTAACATGTTTGTTATTCCAATAAAAAAAATTCCTAGAAGTGATATAATCACTTTAAAGCAGAATTCCACCCTAAAGTGGAACTTCCGCTCATTGGACTCCTTCCCCCCTCCGGTGCCACAATTGGCACCTTTCAGGGGGGTGCAGATACCTGTCTAATACTCACTTCCGGCATAGATAGCCGCAGAATAGCCGCAGATACCCGACTCCCCCCCCCCGTTGTGTTCTGGGAAACACACAGTTCCCAGAACACAACGGGGACCAGTGAAGACACGCAGCGCGACTCACGCATGCGCAGTAGGGAACCGGGCAGTGAAGCCGCAACGCTTCACTTCCTGATTCCCTGACCGAGGATGGCGGCGGGGGCAGCCGACAGACGAGCGATCGATCGGCTTCGGTTGCCGACATCGCTGGACCCTGGGACAGGTAAGTGTCCATTTATTAAAAGTCAGCAGCTGCAGTATTTGTAGCTGCTGGCTTTTAATAATTTTTTTAAGGTGGAGCCCTGCTTTAAGAGTAAATCCTCATGCACATGGGTAGTTTGAGGCTTCTGATGCATGAAAATACTACCGCAATTTACACTGGAAGCATCAAACAGCCCATGTGCATGAGGCATTAAAGTGAACCTTTGCTTTGTTCATGCATAGCAAAGCAATATGATCACTTTAACATGGGGCCCTGTAGCTGCCTAGACTTAGCATCCCAAAAAAGAAAAATGCATAACTTTTTTTGGTTGCCTTCAAAATCCCATCAGAGGGTCTTTTTCCTATTTCAAGTACAGAAATAGGGATGGTGGCAACCACTTCCTTCCCAGAACAGAATATTAGCATCCCTTCTTTCCCCCGCTGCTGCATTTTTTTTACGGGATGAGAAGAAGTTCTGCGAAAGCTCCAGGTTGCCCCATCCCTAATAGCATTTATTTACCTTTCCTTTGCTCCACTGCTAATCAATTCATGCCTTGGTGTGAAGATAGATGGCCCTGTGTAAGATCTGCGTCAGTCTCCAAGCACCAGTGCTGGCCTGTGGGAGGATGGGTATCACAAACTCCCCCATATACCCAGAAGAACTATGTATGTGACTTTGTTTCCTGGGTGAATGGAGTGGTGAGGGGGTGATAGTAGGGTAACTATAAGTAGCTGCTGGGAACGGCATCAAAGTAAACTTGTTGCTTTGCTGCATGGAAAAACCATGTAAACTTGTGATTTGCATGGCTCAACATAAAAAAGTCTTATGCCACGTACACACGATCGGACTTTCTGGCATACTTTGTCCGGCACACTTTCCGACGGACTTTGTCCGCCAGGTGCGCCGGACTTTAAAACAGACGGACTCGCCCACACACGACCGGACTTTCCGGCGGGCTAAGTCCGGAGTTACAGCGGACTTTCAGAATGAACTGACTTGCCCACACATGGACAAGTCCGTTCATTTTGAACGTGACTCAGGTGCGACGGGACTAGAAAAGGAAGTCAATCTTGCCGCTTTTATCGGCGAGATTGACACCTTGCGAGCCCCGTCGTGGTCAACATCACCCAGTGACCACGCCCCCTAAAAAGTCACAGTCCCAGCATGCCCAGGGACTGTGACATCATAAAGGGGCGGGGTCTCCGCCTATATAAGTCACAACGGAGCCCTCAGAGAGCAGTCCAGCCGGAGAGAGCGTCGTGTCAACATCTGGAGAAGAGAAGAGGGAGGAAGACAAGAAGCCAAGAAGCCCAGAAGTCCGGACCTCCGCTGGCAAAAGAGTGGCCTGAAGACAGTGGAGGAGCTGGCCGAAGAACTGGAACACCGGGAGAAGAGGCCGGAGAGAGCGGAGAAGAACCAACCGGACTCCAGGAGAAGAGGAACCGGAGAGACCCCCGAAGCCGGAGGAAGACCCCCCCGGAGCTGTTTAATAAATTATTTTAAAAACCTGTGTAGTGTGTTTTATTATTGACACTTTTTCCCTAGGTGAATGGGTAGGGGTACCATGTACCCCATACTCATTCACATAGGGTGGGGGGCCGGGATCTGGGGGCCCTCTTATTATAGGGGGCTCCCGGATTCCGATAAGCCCCTCGCCCGCAGACCCCGACAACCAACGGCCAGGGTTGTCGGGAAGAGGCCCTTGTCCTCATCAACATGGGGACAAGGTGCTTTGGAGTGGGGGGGCCCCACAGGGCGCCCCCTCCCCCAAAGCACCCACCCCCCCATGTTGAGGGCATGCGGCCTGGTATGGTTCAGGAGGAGCTCGTCCCCACCCCCTTTCCTGGCCGGCCGGGCTGCGTGCTCGGATCGGGGTCTGGTATGGATTTTAGGGGGGACCCCACGCCGTTTTTTCGGCGTAGGGGTTTCCCTTTATAATCCATACCAGACCTAAGGGCCTCATATGACCCGCGTTCGCCGCAATAGGAAAATTTGTTTTTCCTATTGCAGCGAGCGCGAAATGCAATACCCTGCCCTTGCGTCGTATCTGGTCCGTTGGACCAGTATACAGATGAGCGGGCTTTCCATCGGACCAGCACACAGACGAGCGGACTTTCTGCCAGAAACTGAGTCCGACGGAAAGATTTAAAACATGTTTCAAATCTAGGTCCGGCGGGCTTTTGGGAAAAAGTCCGCCGGAAAAGTCCGCCGGAGCCTACACACGATCGGATTGTCCAGCGGACTCTGGTTCGCCGGTCCAAGTATGCCGGAAAGTCCGCTCGTGTGTACGCGGCATTATTGCTATACTTGCCTTCACTGCCAACATTATTTGGCCATGTAAGCACTGCTACTGTGTCAATGTGGTGATATATTTAGGGTAGGGAGATTGCTAATTTGCCAATCCCTGTAGGCTGTACGTCATTTTTTTTCTAGATATTTTTAAGAAATCATGAGTTTCACTTTAATACAGGTAAACGATGCACCAAGTCACTTGAATACTCTCTTCCAGGTGCAGGCCTGCCATTAGCCATGATTAAATGTAATACTTTTTGTCATATCTCTAACCATTGGTATTTATGCTTTTGTGATGGTTACATTTAACTACCTTCCCCACTTTTCTACCCAAAGAATACCCAAAGAATTTTTATTAACTGTTTTATTAAAGTGGACCTGTCATATCATTTTGATAGAACGTTAATTAAACAGCCTGTATACAAGCCTCAATGCACTGTACCGTTAATAACGCACATCATTCTTTTTCATTTTAATGGCATTATTCAATTCTCAGTGTAGCGCTGGTAGATTTACAATCTACTGCAGGTTAGGTAATTTTAGTAAATTGTGTGATAGGAAGGTTAAAAGTTCGCCTCTGTTCCAGCTTGGCTGACGTTGTGTGTGCTTCCGTGCTGACCGGTAGGTGTCGCTGTTACCACTGGTTGGTGTTGGAAAAGCAACGTGTCGAAGTGTATAGATGCTCCTCTGTCTCGGAGACAAGCTCGGGGGAGGTGGTCCTCCGAGTTGCATTCTGGGAAGAGGGTATTTATGGGACAGACGCCATGTTCTAGGGTTTTTTTACAGCCACCTGCTGGCCCTCCTGGCCGACAGGTATGCGTTGAGGGGCTACCTCGTGGTCCTCCGATTGGGAGGCCCAAAATACAGCGGCGCAGGGGTGGGCCCAGAGGCTTGTCTGGGGCCTACCACCGCGGCCAAGGAATGGTCCTGAGCTGTCGGTCCGGTGTGACAAAGCTGGACGACCGGGGAGAGCCCAGGGGGGACCCGTCTTGGAGAGATCATGCAGCGTGCTGGTCTATAGAGGGGCCTGGTGACTCGGTCGAAGGACGTATCCAAAAGAAGTATTGCCGGTTCAGCTTAAAGGTTCAGGCACTGTGACTGACTTTCACTGCAGAGAAAATCTGATACATCCTGTGGCAGAGGATCGTACGGATTTACCCCCCCAAACGACTCTGTGGCAGAGACTTTTGATTAAAATATATATAAAACACAAAGCGCTGTGATGCTAAATAGCTGATAATTACACATAAAACCAAGTGAGGCTGCTATCAAAAGAGAGTGTTTTCAGAGTCACTTAAAAAGAATAAATAATGATATTTGAAGCGCTTCACAATGTGCATGAAAATGAATATATAAGAATAAATATAAATATAAATAGTCAAATAAATCCAGCGGTGAGTAAAAATTCCTAAAAAATCCAGCAATCAAAATAGTGTAAAATTATAAAAAATTAGTGACACCAAATGTGTAAAAAAAAAATTCACATAAAAAATCCACATAACAATAAATATATAGGGATGTATTCAGAAGGTTCAATTATACAGGTGTAGAATCCTGATTGGTATAGAGCTTTTGATCACTAGCAAAGCTGTTTAAAAACACTTGCTTAATCAAGGTGCTCATTGACCTTCATAGTAACAATATGCTTTTTGCTTCTATTCACAACCAATGTGAGAATCATAAACAGGCAGATAAGAGAAAAAAACCAATCATTGTGCAATAGTTAGGATACCAAGGTACACAGGCAAACTTCAATCCACTCACGTGTGCCTTATAATGATAAGGCATATGCAGGTTTTACTATAGCAGTCAGCCGCCTTAGACAGGAGCAGATTAAGTGCAGTACACTGTGTGATACTGCTGATCTGCACAAGGCACACGTGAGTGGATTGAAGTTTGCCTGTGTACCTTGGTATCCTAACTATTGCACAATGATTGGTTTTTTTCTCTTATCTGCCTGTTTATGATTCTCACATTGGTTGTGAATAGAAGCAAAAAGCATATTGTTACTATGAAGGTCAATGAGCACCTTGATTAAGCAAGTGTTTTTAAACAGCTTTGCTAGTGATCAAAAGCTCTATACCAATCAGGATTCTACACCTGTATAATTGAACCTTCTGAATACATCCCTATATATTTATTTTTATGTGGATTTTTTATGTGAATTTTTTTTACACATTTGGTGTCACTAATTTTTTATAATTTTACACTATTTTGATTGCTGGATTTTTTAGGAATTTTTACTCACCGCTGGATTTATTTGACTATTTATATTTATTCTTATATATTCAGAGACTTTTGATTCATGCTGCGTACTGGCTGCTAGACCGGTGAGAGAGGCCTAACCAGACGAGCAAGGAGTGTGTCCTACGAGGGGAGCGCATTCCACCTAATTATCTAAATTCTACCGGGACATTTGTTACTAAGATTCTATAAGAAGATATTTGAGTTTCTCCTGAAAGTTTCCTTTTCCGCCTCTTTCCTGATACTTCCTAAAGTTTGTTTGTTCAATAAAGCATTGAAAACGTACTCCAGTGTTGGTGCGTGTGTCGTCCAGAAGTAGACTCAATGGAACCCCTAGACCAGGTGCCGGTAAAACCAAGGGAAGCAAGGTGAAGGTAACAGACCCGCTTAAACTAGCAGCTCCACCGTGAGTTAGTGCTACATGAGTAAGAATTCTGTTAAGAAAAACTGACAACAGAAATGTCTTTGCTAGAGATTTCCACAATAGTCATGTCAAGCTGAAATGGTCAAACTCACTTTAAGGAACAAAAGGTTATGTGAGGTAACAGAGGATAATAAGTTTGATTCATAAAAGATTACTAATTCTTAAAGCGGAATTAAACCCATCGATTTAACGGTTTCAAAAACAGTTAGAGTCGGTTCACACTGAGGCAGCACACGACTGCAGCAGCAACTTGCAAAACGACTTCTATATAGAAGTCAATGCAAGTCGCCTCAAGTCGCCCCCAAAGTAGAACAGGAACCTTTTTCTAAGTCGGAGCGACGCAACAGTTCCATTGTACAGAATGGGACGCTACTTGACAGGCGGCTAAGTCGCCTGACAAGTCGTCCTAGTGTGAACCGGCTCTTACACTTATGCTAACTGTCACATATGCTTGTGCTTTCAACCAAACTGCCAATCCATCATCTCCTACTACTAGGATGGTGTGAACACAAGTGATACCACCTGGAGTGGTAATTACTTTGATTTGATCAAATGGCTGGTGTTATAACTGATCACATGTGCAGCATAATGGCAGTTGGAGATCAAACAGAAGCTAAGATGGCAGCTTCCTTGGCTAAATGCAGAGTACTGAGTCAGGGTGCTGTGATGATTTCAGGAAGCTCCCTGCTGACCCCTCCCAGAAGCCACAATCTGCCTGCATTGCATAAAGACGCACAGAGCCACAGTGATCTAAAATAAGGTATTTTATAAAAACAGGCTTCAATTAAAAATTTTATTTGCATGGTAATGAGGGAGAAAGAAGTAACTAGAAAGGCAAAGTATTAGCAAATTAACCGAATGCCGTCCGGCTCACGCTGATATACATCAGCAGAAGGGCACGTACAGGCAGATTACCATGAGTGTGATCGCAGGTCTCGCGGACTCGATGTCCGCGGGGATACCCGCGATCGTCTCATGGAGAGGAAGAATGGGGAAATGCTGACGTAAACAAGCATTTCCCCATTCTTCCTAGTGACAGGACACTGATCACCGCTCCCTGCAATCGGGAGCGGTGATCAGTGTCGTGTCACACATAGCCACGCCCCCCACAGTTAGAATCACTCCCTAGGACACACTTAACCCCTTCACTGCCCCCTAGTAATTTTTAATTGCACCAATCACTGTATAAATGTGAATGGTCCCAAAATCACGCCAAACGTGTCCGATCTGTCCGCCATAATGTCACAGTCACGAAAAAAATCGCTGATCGCCGCCATTACTACTAAAAAAAAAAAATTATTAATAAAAATGTCATAAAACTATCCCCTATTTTGTAGACGCTATAACTTTTGTGCAAACCAATCAATAAATGCTTATTGCCATTTTTTTACCAAAAATATGTAGAAGAATACCTATCGGCCTAAACTGAGGGAAAAAATGTTTTTTTATATATTTTTTGGGGATATTTATTATAGCAAAAATAAAAAATAATGCGTTTTTTTCAAAATTGACGCTTTTTTTGTTTATAGAGCAAAAAATAAAAACCGCAGAGGTGATCAAATACCACCAAAATAAAGCTCTATTTGTGGGGAAAAAAGGACGTCAATTTTGTTTGGGAGCCACGTCGCACGACTGCACAATTGTCAGTTAAAGCGACGCAGTGCTGAATCGCAAAAAGTGCTCTGGTCTTTGGGCAGCCAAATGATCCGGGGCTTAAGTGGTTAAAATCCAGTTTTAATAAGCCATGACAACCAATACAATTCCATGGTGTGCAGGTCTGACTTGGCAAAGAAAAATTTGATTGGCATTTAAGTTTTGAAGTGTATCTAAAGCCAAAACTTTTTTGTGTTTGTTTTGGATGGAGTAATTTGTTAAAACTCGGGTGAGGAATTTTGTGGTTGCCTGTGTCCTATTGGGAAGATTTCCTTCCATTTCCTGTCCTGGAGACACAACAGACAGCAAGAGAAAATCTCTGGAAAAGAGATCTTATGGAAACAAGGGCCCCCATTAAAAGACTTCCCCTCACCTTCTGTCTTCCAGTCACCAGGTCAAATAGAGAGAGTGAGTCAACCCACAACTCCATCCAAAATAATATTCTCTCTTTTTTTAATGAATAAGGCCAAGAGGTTCAAGTTATTAAATAAACCTGTATTTTAGCAATACACAATGAGCCATTAAAGTGTACCTTGGGCTTTGGGCTATTTTTAACGCCACATCACCCAGAATTGCTACTCCTAGTGAACCCTTAAAGTGGTTGTAAACCTTTGAAATAAAAAATAAACAAAGCATATCCCTCTGTAGTATGCACTAGCCTTAGGCTCGGTTCACACTGGGGCGACTTGGGATCCGACTTGTACGCCCTCAAGTCGCCCCAAGTCGCCCCAGAAATAGTTTCAATGGGAGTGAACGCTAGCGTCTTAATAGACGCTACTGAAGTCGCTCCGACTTCAGAGCGTACTCCCTGTACTACTTTGATCCGACTTGGTAGGCGACCTGTACCATAGAAATCAATGGAAGTCGCCTCCAAGTCGGATCTCTCTGTAAAGTCAAGCGACTTTGCAGGGAAAACCCCTCCCTCCCCCCCTCCTTCCCAGAGAGCTGATTGGCCACAGGCGAAGTCGCCTGTCATGGAGGCAACTTCAAGTCGCCTTGTAATTTGCTGAAGTCGCGCTGAAGTCGCGCTGAAGCCGCGCTGAAGTCGCGGTACAAAGTCGCGCTGAAGTCGTGTTGCCCCAGTGTGAACCGACCCTTAATCTAAAGCACCTAGTGTTGTTCCCCTTGGTAAATGGCCTGCCACTCCCCTCTCTCCAGCACCCAGCAGGTGACTCAGCTCTGTATGTTTTTCTATGAGACTGCATACAGGGCAGCGTGTCTCTCCACACAGCACTCAGATTACAAGGAACACTATGCTCTAGCTCTGCAGTTTGTATGATGTCATATCCTCAATCCCTACTTTCTGCTGCTGAGTAAGTCCGGGTTCACACCATAATGCGCTGCGGACCGCACAGGAGCGCTGTGCGTCCCTGTTCACCGTTTCAGGGACGAATCAGGGCCGATTCTATGCCTGAATTCGGCCCTGAAACGCAGCCAAAGACGCACAGATTTTTTGTGCAGTGCGCACCGCAGCCGCCCCGGAGATATGTGAACCGGCTCCATAGGGAGCCGGTCACATTCTCCTGCTATGCGAATTAGATGTGCGGAAACGCACATCTAATTCGCATAGGTGTGAACCCGGGCTCAAATCATTTGATCTGTGTGTTATGAACTGTTGTAGAGGAGAGAGGGCTGCAGATAAACAAGTACAACTTATTTAGAAGGCTTTTTTTCATCTCTGTTTATCACCTGATGCTAGTCAGTTCACTGGTTACATGTAAAGGTTTACAACCACCTGGCTGGTGGAAGGGCTTCTGCAGCTCCCGCTTATTTTCAGGCCAGAGTCTGTGCATGGAAGCAGTAATGCATGAGTTCCTTAGAAGTCTTTGGGCACCTGAACTACCCAAATGTTCATTTGCCACTGCAATAAGCAAAAAATGTGTTTTGCTATCAGGCGCAACTGTGGACCTAAATTATAACAGCTTGGGGCCCTAGATCACTGCTAGTGCCCCTTGAAGTTAAAGCTGAAGTATGGGCAAAAACTATTTTTGTACATTTGCACAGTAAAAATAACACTGTCTGTTCACTAAGGTTCTCTAACAAACCTCTGAGGGTTTCACAGAACAGCTGTATTTATACTGAGATTAAATTGCACACAGGTGGACTCTATTTACTAATTAGTTAGGGGTATCAGAGTAAAGGTGGCTGAATACAAATGCATGCCACACTTTTCAGATATTTATTTGTAAGAAATGTTGAAAACCATTTATCATTTTCCTTCCACTTCACAATTATGTGCCACTTTGTGTTGGTCTATCACATAAAATCCCAATAAAATACATTTACAATTTTAGTTGTAAAATGACAAAATGTGGAACATTTCAAGGGGTATGAATACTTTTTCAAGGCACTGTATGTAACAAATGCTGCAGCAGCCAGAGAAGGGACACAAGTCATTGGAGGTAACCTATTTTTACTATTTAAACATATAAAAATAAATGTTGCCTATTCTTCAGTTTTTATATATAAATATCAGTTCCAGGTTGTCGGATTTACATGCCCATCACATTACAGTGCTCAAGCCTGGCAATAGGTACTTCAAATGCCAAGCACTTGTGCAAGGTGGTAAAGGGTCAGTGATTTAGGAAAAGGGGTGACTGAGGTCTTTATTAGGACAAGGCCTCTACTCGTACCCCATGCTATTCAGAATAGCAGTCTATATCACAGCCCTCAAATTTTCCACCGCCTACTCGCATTCTGCAAGTAAAAAATGAGGGCTGGTGAGGAGCTGGGCTGCCAGGGAGTGGGGGGGTGAGCAGCGGCGGCGGGCGGGGTTGATCGGGAGCCATTCTCCCAGCGATCGCCCCAGTGAAAGAGAGCATGGAGGAAGAGGAGAGTCGCGAGATCACCAAGCAGTATAGCACGCCGGAACAGCTTACATTGATTTTGCCTCCGCTCTGCTCGCCGTAACACACAGCCCCGCCTCCTCCTAACCCCGCACCTGTGATAAACAGAATGCGGGTCCAATGCTGGGATGTGTTCTGTCTATCACAGGCGTGGGGTCAGGAGGAGGCGGGGCTGTGTGTGACGGCGAGCAGAGGCAATTTCAATGTATGCTGTAACAGCGTGCTATTCGCGCTGGTCCAGCCGCACTCTCTCTTCCTCTGCCCTGGCGAGGCTGCAATGTTGGGCACAGTGAGTCTGCAATGGGGCCACAGTGAGTCTGCAATGGGGGCACAGTGAGGCTACAATGGGCAGTGAGGCTGCAATGGGGGCACGGTGAGGCTGCAATGTTGGGCACGGTGAGGATGCAATGTTGGGCACAGTGAGGCTGCAATAATGGGACGGTGAGGCTGCAATAACGGGACGGTGAGGCTGCAATGGCGGGACGGTGAGGATGCAATGTTGGGCACGGTGAGGCTGCAATGTTGGGCACGGTGAGGCTGCAATGGCGGGACAGTGAGGCTGCAATGGTGGGCACGGTGAGGCTGCAATGGTGGGCACGGTAAGGCTGTAATGGTGGGCACGGTGAGGCTGCAATGGTGGGCACGGTGAAACTGCAATGGTGGGCATGGTGAGTCTGCAATGGGGGCACAGTGAGGCTACAATGGGCAGTGAGGCTGCAATGGGGGCACGGTGAGGCTGCAATGTTGGGCACGGTGAGGCTGCAATGTTGGGCACAGTGAGACTGCAATGGGGGGACGGTGAAGCTGCAATGTTGGGTACAGTGAGGCTGCAATGGGGGCACAGTGAGGCTGCAATGGTGGGCACGGTGAGGCTGCAATGCATGGTGAGGCTGCAATGATGGGCAAAGGTCACGCTGCAATATTGGGCACGGGTCATGCTGCAATGATGGGTACAGGTCATGCTGCATTGAGGGGCACAGATGAACCTGCATTGATGGGCACTGGTGAGGCTGTGCTGAGGGGAACTGATAAAGTTGTTGTTAATTTATGAGGGTGTGATTAGGGGCAGAATTAGGGAAGGGGCAGAATTAGGGATGGGGCAGGGTAGGGGTTGTATGGGGCAACTGGTGGTGAGTAACTCTTGAGGCCTGGCTAGTAGCTCAGGACTTTAAATTTTGAGCCCTGTACTATATCATATTCCTGCACTGAGCATTCTCTATCGCATTCTCAGCTCTATTTAACTCACTGACTACTTGGATAATGGAGAGGCTGCATTGACCTCAGCAGTGAAAACAGCACAATTGCCTGATCTGAAGTCAATGTTAATAAATGTCACCCAATGCAGGTTTTTCTTAAAGGTATGCACACACATCTGCACCTTTGTTTCATATAGATGTGCATGTCTATAAGCAATAATCAGCCTTGGCCTATCAACTATTCCCCCCTTTATCAAGCCACATGTATGTATCCAAACATATTCTAGTTATCCTTTCATTTTAGAAAGATTTGGGGACAATCATCTGTGAGTTCCTTTATTCAAGAACTAAAGGGTCTTTGCTGAGCAACTTTCAATGTTTTCTCAGTAAGAGCCGTATACAGAATGAAGAGTAACACCTTGCCATCTGTCTAAATTCACTCTTTATTGCTAGCCAGATGTAACTAGGAATTATGTTTTACTTGCTTTATGTTTTTCAAATTGGACCTTGTGAGCCTTGAGCTTTTAAATGGAATAGAAATTCACAGACAGTGACTCAGCAACTGATTACATGGTGAGCACACTGCACAATGTACACACAGAAATGCTGCAATTTTTGTCAGCCGACTCACTATTCTGGAGCATCTAAAGTGAGATAATTTTGGGGCTTTTGCAAGCAGGGGTGTAGGAGGAAAAGATGCTTCTTCAGGTACCACTAATCTGTCATCACAATTTAATAGATTGTTATCCATTTTTCAGTGTTAACCTTTTTTTATGACTGTATATGGTTTAGGCACGTTCATGTTCTGGGAAGCGTCAGACTCATTCAAAGTAGAGACACTCACAGCAGCATATTTCACATATAAAATGTAATTATTACCATAATTAAAGGGGTTGTAAAGGTAAAAATTTTTTCACCTTAATGCATTCTATGCATTAAGGTGAAAAAACTTCTGACAGAACCGCCGCCCCCAGCCCCCCCGTTTTACTTACCTGACGCCTCGAAAGTCAGCTTCGCGTTCCCGACATCTGTTCCTCCGCTCACCCTGGCCGCTGATTGGCTGCAGTGGATGGATTGAAAGCAGCGCAGCCATTGGCTCGCGCTGCTGTCAATCACATCCGATGACGCGGCGCGCCGGGGGGCGGGGCCGAGTGATACAGCGAGCGGCTATAGCCGCCGGCTGTATCACGGGAGCGCGCCCGCAAGCACTCACCACCGTGCGAGGGAGCTCGCATTAAGGTGGTGAATGCTTGCGGGGAGGAGCTGAAACAGCCGCCGAGGGACCCCAGAAGACGAGGTTCGGGGCCACTCTGTGCAGAACGAGCTGCACAGTGAAGGTAAGTATAACATGTTTGTTATTTTAAAAAAAAAAAAAAAACACCTTTACAAACGCTTTAAATTAGAAAAATAAATAGCCTTTTTTTTTCAGTGGGCATACATATTTTTATGTTGCAGGAAAATTAAATTTGAAATGTTCAAAATCTATTCTTCTTTTTCAAATAATCTAAATTAATATAGAACATCAGACATTTCTGCTGCCTTTGATACAGTTGATCACCCCTTCCTCATCAAAAAACTCCACTCCCTTAGCCTTCGTGACTTTGCTCTTTGCTGGTTCTCCTTTTACCTATCTTACAGCACCTTCGGTGTCAGTTACAACACTGTCTCCTCCTCTTCTCTTCCTCTTTCTGTAGGGGTCCCCCAAGTTTTTCTCCTTGGACCCTATATTTTCTTTATATGCACCTCCTCCCTGGTTCAGCTGATAGCCTCCCGTGGCTTTCAATACCATTTTAATGCTGACGAAACCCACATCTCTCTTCTGTGCTCATCCCATTAGTCTCCGTGTAAATTACTAATGTACTGATATATCAGTATAGATGTCACACCACTTCTACACTTCTTCAAGCTTTCCCAAAATAGGCTCATAATATTTCCAACTCCCCCCTCTTCCTCCCATGATCCCTTCCCTGACTTCTTCCTTGGGATCAGTGGCAGAACTGTCAGTCGCATCCCATGCCAGGGTGCTAGGTGTAATCCTGGACTCTTGACTCCTCATTTGGGCCCCACATCCAATCCCTATCCAAATCTTGCCACCTTAACCTCTGTTAACATTTAACATCTCCAAAATCCTCCCCTTTTTACCCGACACCACAAAGCTACTTATTCACTCCTTGGTTACCTCTTGACTATTTCAATGCATTGGCCTATTTTTACCTAGGCTCGTCCCCTTTCAGTCCAGTCTGAATGCTGTTACCAGACTCATCCACCTTACCAACTGCTCAACTATCCACCATCCCTTTCTGCCATAGCCTACACTGGCTTCCGCTCTGCCCCCAGCTACATCACAAACATCATCTCAAAATAACAACCAAACCTCCTCCCAAGACCCCCTGCTGTCTAGCTCCCTTGACACTTCCTTCCATGCTCTCCTCCAGGATTTTTTCAAGAGTCTTTTTCATCCTTTGGAACTCTCCTACTCTGTCCACCTTTAGGTGATCCCTGAAAACTCAGCTCATCCCTCACTTTTGTATCACTTCACCCTCCCTTATGCATTGTAAACTCTCACAATTATCATATTCTAATCCCCCCTGTATTGAATTGTATTGCAAGTATACTGTCTCACTTTATTTTGTAAAACCTTTGGCCTTATATAAATCAGAAATCCTGTATAATAATAAATATATATATAATTGTATATCGTAGGAATGATTATGCCTTGCAGTGTATACCTAATAATAACATTCAAGAAATCCAGCATAAAAAAACTCATTTGAGAAAGATTACAGCCACCATTCATGAACTTCTTTCTGGTGGTTATGTTGCACACTGGGATTGACGGACTAGAGGCTTTTTGATAAATAGTGTATGTTCACTTTGCAAAGCGAATGTTAGGCTGGCCATACACCGTGCAAATTTCTTTCCTGCAACCACAGTTCCCCTATAAACACAGTCAGTGCTGACTTCTCCCGGCGGGAGAGGACAGTGATTATCGCTAGTGGCTATAGCAGCCACTAGTAATAATCGCAAGAGAATTCAGCGGGCTGGTTGTACCCAAGTTAATCGATCAATCAACTTGGTACATTCAGCCTGCACATTACCGGTTCCAATCTCCGTGTATGGCCGGACTTCGTAAAAAAGGTAAACCTGTGTTTACTTTGAATGCCTAATCATGTGCAAGGGAAATGGAAAACAACATTTTTGCTAGCATGTGATTGGTTGGTGGAAGTGAACACAGTCTCACCCTTACTTATGACACTCAGTGAATATTCTCTTTAAAAAAATGAGTAGCCTCTTGTCATTTAGTAACTCAACCTCACTGGCTTTAACCATTTGCAATTATTGATTTTTTTGCACACGTTTAAAAATAATTTCAGGCCTGAAGACTACATAAAAAACTACTATTACACACTTTCTGAAAGCAGACACCCTAGAGAATAAAATAGTGGTAGTGGAACATCTTATGTCACATAATAGCGTAATGGTTTATGAAATACAACATTTCTGTAAAAAATACACTAAAGTTAATTTTCGGTCACAAAAAAGCAATATATTACCCAATTTTTTGGTAAACTATAAAAGATGAGATTGCGATGAGTAGATAGATACTCAATATATCAAGCCTTAAAATTGCATGTACAGTGGGGAAAATCATTTTTTGATCCCCTGCAGATTTTGTAAGTTTGTCCACAAGACATGAAGAAATGAAGGGTCTACAATTTTTATCATAGGTGTATTTTAAATAATAGAGACAGAATATCAACCAAAAATCCAGAAAAAAAAAATGTTATCAATTGAGTTGCAGTTCAGTGAGTAAAATAAGTATTTGATCCCCAAGCAAAACATAATTTAGTACTTGATGGAGAAACCCTTGTTGGCAAGCACATTTCTTGTAGTTGGTTACCAGGTTTGCACATATCTCAAGAGGGATTTTGGTCCACTCTTTATTACAGATCTTCTCTAAATTCTTACAGGGGTTGTAAACCCTCGTGTTTTTTCACCTTAATGCATCCTATGTATTAAGGTGAAAAAACATCTGGCAGTCACCGCCCCCCCCCGTTTTACTTACCTGAATTTCTTCATTCAGTCGGTGGGGATGCGCTGTCTCTCTCTCCACGGGCTCCCGGCTCGATTGGATAGATTGATAGCAGCGCAGCCATTGGGGTGGGGCCGAGTCCTGCATTCGGCCTCTATGAAAGCCGAATGCTGGACTCGGGAGCACACCCGCAAGGTAACCCCCCGAGAGAGCGCTTCTCCCAGGGAGTTATCTGATTAGAATTATTATTATACAGGATTTATATAGCGCCAACAGTTTACGTAGCAATTTACAACTTGAGGGTAGACAGTACAAATACAATACACTTTAATAGAGTAGGAATCTGTTCCTTAAAGCTTACAATCTAAGAGGGAAGGTCAAGAGATACAAAAGGTAATAACTGTGGGTGATGTGCTAATTGAGAAGATAAATGTACAGTTGTTAGGTGGGGGGCAGATAGGCTTCTCTGAAGAGATGAGTTTTCAGGGATCATCTGAAAGTGGATAAAGTAGGAGAAAATCGGACAGATTGGGGTAGAGCATTCCAGAGGATGGGAGAGGCTCTGGAGAAGTCCTAAAGGCAAGCATGGAATGAGGTGACAATGGAGTTTGAGAGCAGGAGGTCTTGGGAGGAGTGAAGAGAATGATTAGGTTGGTATTTTGAGACTAGGTTAGTGATGTAGCTGGGGGCCAGGTTGTGGATGGCTTTGTTATAGTTAGTATCTTGAATTTAATTTGTTGGCTGAGTGGCAGCCGATGGAGGGATTGGCAGAGGGGTATAGCAGACGCTGAGCGGTTTGTGTGGTGGATCTGATGCGGGGAGGAGCCACGACAGCTACCGGCGGACCCCAGAAGATGAGGTTCGGGGCCACTCTGTGCAAAACAAGCTGCACAGTGGAGGTAAGTATGATAAGTTTGTTATTTAAAAAAAAAAATACCCTTACAATCACTTTAAGGTTTCTTGGCTGTTGCGTGGCAACTCGAAGTTTCAGCTCCCTCCATAAATTTTCTATAAGATTAAGATCTGGAGACTGGCTAGGCCACTTCATGACCTTAATGTGCTTCCTTTTAAACCACTCCTTTGTTGCCTTGGTCGTATGTTTTGGGTCATTGTCATGCTGGAAGACCCATCCATGACCCATCTTCAGTGTTCTGGCTGAGGGAAGAAGGTTCTTATCCAAATACATGGCCCCGTCCATTGGCCCCTCAATGCAGCCTGTACCTTTAGCAGAGAAACAGCCCCAAAGCATAATTCCCCCCCCCCCGTGCTTGACTGTAGGGATGGTGTTCTTAGGGTCATAGTCAGCACTTTTCTTCCTCCAAACACGGTGAGTCAAATTAATGCCAATGAGCTCAATTTTGGTCTCATCTGACCACAGCACTTTCTCCCAATTCTTCTCTGAATCATTTAGATGTTCATTGGCAAATGTCAGATGGGCCTGTTCATGTGCCTTCTTGAGGAGGGGGACCTTGTGGGCGCTGCAGGATTTCAATCCGTGGCGGCGTATTGTGTTACCAATGGCTTGTTTGGTGATTGTGGTCCCAACTGCCTTGAGATCATTCACAAGCTCCTCCTGTGTAGTTCTGGGCTGATCCTTCGCTTTTCTCATGATCATCCTTACCCCATGAGGTGAAATCTTGCATGGAGTTTCAGACTGAGGGCGATTGATGGTTATTTTGTATTTCTTAAATTTGCGAATAATCACTCCAACAGTTGTCTCCTTCTCACCAACCAAGCCATGAAGTCCAAGAAATTGTCTGTAGACCTCTGAGACAGGATTGTATTGAGGCACAGATCTGGGGAAGGAAAATGTAAGTAAGTAAATGGAAGAAGTTAGAAACCAGCAGGACTCTTCCTAGAGCGGGCCATCCGGCCAAACTGAGCCATAGGGAAGAAGGGCCTTAGTCAAGGAGGTGACCAAAAACCTGATGGTGGAGAGAGGAGAACCTTCCAGAAGAACAACCATCTCTGCAGAACTCCACAAATCAGGCCTGCATGGTAGAGTGGCCACACGGAAGCCACTCCTCAGTAAAAGACACATGACAGCCTGCCTGGAGTTTGCCAAAAGGCACCTGAAGGACTCTCAGACCATGAGAAACAAAATTCTCTGGTCTGATGAAGCAAAGATTGAACTCTCTGGCCTGAATGGCAAGCATCTGGAGGAAACCAGGCACCGCTCATCACCTGGCCAATACCATTCCTACAGTGAAGCATGGTGGTGGCAGCATCATGCTGTGGGGATGTTTTTCAGTGGCAGGAACTGGGAGACTAGTCAGGATCGAGGGAAAGATGAATGCAGCAATGTAAAGAGACATCCTTGATGAAAAACTGCTCCAGAGCGCTCTGGACCTCAGACTGGGGTGAGGTTCATCTTCCAACAGAACAACAACCCTAAGCATACAGCCAAGATAACAAAGGAGTGGCTACATCTCTGTGAATTTTTGAGTGGCCCAGCCAGAGCCTAGATTTGAACCTAAATGAACATCTCTGAAGAGATCTGAAAATGGCTGTGCACCGACTCTCCCTATCCAACCTGATGGAGCTTGAGAGGTCCTGCAAAGAATGGGAGAAACTGCCCAAAAATAGGTGTGCCAAACTTGAAGCATCATACTCAAAAAGATTTGAGGCTGTAATTGGTACCAAAGGTACTTCAACAAAGTATTGAACAAAGCCTGTGAATTCTTATGTACAGTATCTCACAAAAGTGAGTACAGCCCTCACATCTTTGTAAATATTTTATTATATCTTTTCATGTGACAACACTGAGGAAATTACACTTTGCTACAATGTAAAGTAGTGAGTATACAGCTTGTATAACAGTGTAAATTTGCTGTCCCCTCAAAATAACTCAACACACAGCCATTAATGTCTAAACCGCTGGAAACAAAAGTGAGTACACCAAATTTGCCACACCTGCTACCCATTCACACCTGAGACCTCGTAACACTAATGAGTCACATGACACCAGGAAGGGAAAATGGCTAATTGGGCCCAATTCGGACATTTTCACTTAGGGGTGTACTCACTTTTGTTGCCAGCGGTTTAGACATTAATGGCTGTGTGTTGTTACTTTGAGGGGACAGCGAATTATTATTCTGCCGCAGTTAAAAGCATGTTTTTTTTCCTGTGGAGTTCAAGACTCCAGGCACTGCGATCAGCTGCATTTGCACAGTGCGATTAGCTGCGGTTGCGTTTGGCTGCGGTTTGCCATTTCCATGGCAACCCGACAGGGTGCCGACTCGCACTGAATCTTGAGGGGGAACTCCACGCCAAATTTTAAATAGAAAAATGGCATGGGTTCCCCCCCAGGGGAATACCAGGCCCTTCGGTCTGGTATGGATTTTAAGAGGAACCCCTATGCTGAAAAAATGGCGTGGGGTCCCCCCCAAAATCCATACCAGACCCTTATCCGAGCACGCAGCCCGGTCGGTCAGGAAAGGGGGTGTGGACGGGCGAGCGCCCCCCCTCCTGAGCCATACCAGGCCGCATGCCCTCAACATGGGGGGTGGGTGCTTTGGGGGAGGGGGCGCCCTGCGGCCCCCCCACCCCAAAGCACCTTATCCCCATGTTGATGAGGACAAGGGCCTCTTCCCGACAACCCTGGCCGTTGGTTGTCGGGGTCTGTGGGCGGAGGGCTTATCGGAATCCGAAACCCCCTTTATTAAGGGGGCCCCCAGATCCCGGCAACCCACCCTATGTGAATGGGTATGGGGTACATGGTACCCCTACCCATTCACCTAGGGAAAAAGTGTCAATAAAAAAAACACTACACAGGTTTTTAAAGTAATTTACTAGACAGCTCCAGGGGTCTTCTTCCGGCTTCGGGGGTCTTCTTCCAACTTCGGGGGTCCTCTTCCGACTTCGGGGGTCTTCTTCCGACTTCGGGGGTCTCTCCGGTTCTTCTCCGCGCTCTCCGGGTCTTCTGCCGGGCTTCTCCGCTATCTTCTGCTCTTTTGCCACTCTTTTGCTAGCGGAGGAGCCCGGTCTGCTGCCTTCTTCCCTCTTCTTTTCTTCTGATGTTGACACGACGCTCTCTCCGGCTGGAATGCACTCTGGGTGCTCCGCCCCCTTATGCCGTCACAGTCCCTGGGCATGCTGGGACTGTGACGTTTTAGGGGGCGTGGTCATTCCAGCCGGAGAGAGCGTCGTGTCAACATCAGAAGAAAAGAAGAGGGAAGAAGGCAGAAGGCAGCAGACCGGGCTCCTCCGCTAGCAAAAGAGCGGCAAAAGAGCAGAAGATAGCGGAGGAGCCCGGCAGAAGACCTGGAGAGCGCGGAGAAGAACCGGAGAGACCCCCGAAGTCGGAAGAGGACCCCCGAAATCGGAAGAAGACCCCCGAAGCCGGAAGAAGACCCACGGAGCTGTCTAATAAATTACTTTAAAAATCTGTGTAGTGTTTTTTTTTTATTGACACTTTTTCCCTAGGTAAATGGGTAGGGGTACCATGTATCCCATACTCATTCACATAGGGTGGGGGGCCGGGATCTGGGGGCCCCCTTATTAAAGGGGGCTCCCGGATTCCGATAAGCCCTCCACCCGCAGACCCCGACAACCAACGGCCAGGGTTGTCGGGAAGAGGCCCTTGTCCTCATCAATATGGGGACAAGGTGCTTTGGGGTGGGGGGGCTGCAG